>NW_028249662.1:0-106000 GCF_964263255.1 Lissotriton vulgaris | reverse complement strand
CTTCAGAAATGTGGAAAATGGTCTGTTTTCAAATGTTTCATTTTTGAACGTCAGTTCACATTTGTAGGTGGATCATCAGTGTTAGAGCTAAAATTAGCATGTTTAAAGTGATTTTCATGCTTCCAGGGGCCCAAAACACAAGATTTATGGAATGGTTAAAAGTGCATGAAAATGGCCAATTTACTCACTCTGAGTTCCCAAAAAGGGTTTCTTCACCCCGGGAAGTTAATTAAATACCATTTGGAGGCATTTAATGTTCGAGCAAAAACGGCTGATTTTCGACAAAAGAGATAACACCCCCCCATTACGTCATGCTTCAGAAATGTGGAAAATGGTCCGTTTTCAAATGTTTTATTTTTGAACGTCAGTTCACATTTGTAGGTGGATCATCAGTGTTAGAGCTAAAATTAGCATGTTTAAAGTGATTTTCATGCTTCCAGGGGCCCAAAACACAAGATTTATGGAATGGTTAAAAGTGCATGAAAATGGCCAATTTACTCACTCTGAGTTCTCAAAAAGGGTTTCTTCACCCCGGGAAGTTAATTAAATACCATTTGGAGGCATTTAATGTTAGAGCAAAAACGGCTGATTTTCGACAAAAGAGATAACACCCCCCATAACGTCATGCTTCAGAAATGTGGAAAATGGTCCGTTTTCAAATGTTTTATTTTTGAACGTCAGTTCACATTTGTAGGTGGATCATCAGTGTTAGAGCTAAAATTAGCATGTTTAAAGTGATTTTCATGCTTCCAGGGGCTCGGGAAGTGAAATAAATACCATTTGGAGGCATTTAATGTTCGAGCAAAAACGGCTGATTTTCGACAAAAGAGATAACACCCCCCCATTACGTCATGCTTCAGAAATGTGGAAAATGGTCAGTTTTCAAATGTTTTATTTTTGAACGTCAGTTCACATTTGTAGGTGGATCATCAGTGTTAGAGCTAAAATTAGCATGTTTAAAGTGATTTTCATGCTTCCAGGGGCTCGGGAAGTGAAATAAATACCATTTGGAGGCATTTAATGTTCGAGCAAAAACGGCTGATTTTCGACAAAAGAGATAACACCCCCCCATTACGTCATGCTTCAGAAATGTGGAAAATGGTCCGTTTTCAAATGTTTTATTTTTGAACGTCAGTTCACATTTGTAGGTGGATCATCAGTGTTAGAGCTAAAATTAGCATGTTTAAAGTGATTTTCATGCTTCCAGGGGCTCGGGAAGTGAAATAAATACCATTTGGAGGCATTTAATGTTCGAGCAAAAACGGCTGATTTTCGACAAAAGAGATAACACCCCCCCATTACGTCATGCTTCAGAAATGTGGAAAATGGTCCGTTTTCAAATGTTTTATTTTTGAACGTCAGTTCACATTTGTAGGTGGATCATCAGTGTTAGAGCTAAAATTAGCATGTTTAAAGTGATTTTCATGCTTCCAGGGGCTCGGGAAGTGAAATAAATACCATTTGGAGGCATTTAATGTTCGAGCAAAAACGGCTGATTTTCGACAAAAGAGATAACACCCCCCCATTACGTCATGCTTCAGAAATGTGGAAAATGGTCCGTTTTCAAATGTTTTATTTTTGAACGTCAGTTCACATTTGTAGGTGGATCATCAGTGTTAGAGCTAAAATTAGCATGTTTAAAGTGATTTTCATGCTTCCAGGGGCTCGGGAAGTGAAATAAATACCATTTGGAGGCATTTAATGTTCGAGCAAAAACGGCTGATTTTCGACAAAAGAGATAACACCCCCCCATTACGTCATGCTTCAGAAATGTGGAAAATGGTCCGTTTTCAAATGTTTTATTTTTGAACGTCAGTTCACATTTGTAGGTGGATCATCAGTGTTAGAGCTAAAATTAGCATGTTTAAAGTGATTTTCATGCTTCCAGGGGCTCGGGAAGTGAAATAAATACCATTTGGAGGCATTTAATGTTCGAGCAAAAACGGCTGATTTTCGACAAAAGAGATAACACCCCCCCATTACGTCATGCTTCAGAAATGTGGAAAATGGTCCGTTTTCAAATGTTTTATTTTTGAACGTCAGTTCACATTTGTAGGTGGATCATCAGTGTTAGAGCTAAAATTAGCATGTTTAAAGTGATTTTCATGCTTCCAGGGGCCCAAAACACAAGATTTATGGAATGGTTAAAAGTGCATGAAAATGGCCAATTTACTCACTCTGAGTTCTCAAAAAGGGGTTCTTCACCCCGGGAAGTTAATTAAATACCATTTGGAGGCATTTAATGTTAGAGCAAAAACGGCTGATTTTCGACAAAAGAGATAACACCCCCCCATTATGTCATGCTTCAGAAATGTGGAAAATGGTCCGTTTTCAAATGTTTTATTTTTGAACGTCAGTTCACATTTGTAGGTGGATCATCAGTGTTAGAGCTAAAATTAGCATGTTTAAAGTGATTTTCATGCTTCCAGGGGCTCGGGAAGTGAAATAAATACCATTTGGAGGCATTTAATGTTTGAGCAAAAACGGCTGATTTTCGACAAAAGAGATAACACCCCCCCATTACGTCATGCTTCAGAAATGTGGAAAATGGTCTGTTTTCAAATGTTTCATTTTTGAACGTCAGTTCACATTTGTAGGTGGATCATCAGTGTTAGAGCTAAAATTAGCATGTTTAAAGTGATTTTCATGCTTCCAGGGGCCCAAAACACAAGATTTATGGAATGGTTAAAAGTGCATGAAAATGGCCAATTTACTCACTCTGAGTTCCCAAAAAGGGTTTCTTCACCCCGGGAAGTTAATTAAATACCATTTGGAGGCATTTAATGTTCGAGCAAAAACGGCTGATTTTCGACAAAAGAGATAACACCCCCCCATTACGTCATGCTTCAGAAATGTGGAAAATGGTCCGTTTTCAAATGTTTTATTTTTGAACGTCAGTTCACATTTGTAGGTGGATCATCAGTGTTAGAGCTAAAATTAGCATGTTTAAAGTGATTTTCATGCTTCCAGGGGCTCGGGAAGTTAATTAAATACCATTTGGAGGCATTTAATGTTCGAGCAAAAACGGCTGATTTTCGACAAAAGAGATAACACCCCCCCCCATTACGTCATGCTTCAGAAATGTGGAAAATTTCCGTTTTCAAATGTTTTATTTTTGAACGTCAGTTCACATTTGTAGGTGGATCATCAGTGTTAGAGCTAAAATTAGCATGTTTAAAGTGATTTTCATGCTTCCAGGGGCTCGGGAAGTGAAATAAATACCATTTGGAGGCATTTAATGTTCGAGCAAAAACGGCTGATTTTCGACAAAAGAGATAACACCCCCCCCATTACGTCATGCTTCAGAAATGTGGAAAATGGTCCGTTTTCAAATGTTTTATTTTTGAACGTCAGTTCACATTTGTAGGTGGATCATCAGTGTTAGAGCTAAAATTAGCATGTTTAAAGTGATTTTCATGCTTCCAGGGGCTCGGGAAGTGAAATAAATACCATTTGGAGGCATTTAATGTTCGAGCAAAAATGGCTGATTTTCGACAAAAGAGATAACACCCCCCCATTACGTCATGCTTCAGAAATGTGGAAAATGGTCCGTTTTCAAATGTTTTATTTTTGAACGTCAGTTCACATTTGTAGGTGGATCATCAGTGTTAGAGCTAAAATTAGCATGTTTAAAGTGATTTTCATGCTTCCAGGGGCCTAAAACACAAGATTTATGGAATGGTTAAAAGTGCATGAAAATGGCCAATTTACTCACTCTGAGTTCTCAAAAAGGGTTTCTTCACCCCGGGAAGTTAATTAAATACCATTTGGAGGCATTTAATGTTCGAGCAAAAACGGCTGATTTTCGACAAAAGAGATAACACCCCCCCATTACGTCATGCTTCAGAAATGTGGAAAATGGTCCGTTTTCAAATGTTTTATTTTTGAACGTCAGTTCACATTTGTAGGTGGATCATCAGTGTTAGAGCTAAAATTAGCATGTTTAAAGTGATTTTCATGCTTCCAGGGGCTCGGGAAGTTAATTAAATACCATTTGGAGGCATTTAATGTTCGAGCAAAAACGGCTGATTTTCGACAAAAGTGATAACACCCCCCCATTACGTCATGCTTCAGAAATGTGGAAAATTTGTCCGTTTTCAAATGTTTTATTTTTGAACGTCAGTTCACATTTGTAGGTGGATCATCAGTGTTAGAGCTAAAATTAGCATGTTTAAAGTGATTTTCATGCTTCCAGGGGCTCGGGAAGTGAAATAAATACCATTTGGAGGCATTTAATGTTCGAGCAAAAACGGCTGATTTTCGACAAAAGAGATAACACCCCCCCATTACGTCATGCTTCAGAAATGTGGAAAATGGTCCGTTTTCAAATGTTTTATTTTTGAACGTCAGTTCACATTTGTAGGTGGATCATCAGTGTTAGAGCTAAAATTAGCATGTTTAAAGTGATTTTCATGCTTCCAGGGGCCCAAAACACAAGATTTATGGAATGGTTAAAAGTGCATGAAAATGGCCAATTTACTCACTCTGAGTTCTCAAAAAGGGGTTCTTCACCCCGGGAAGTTAATTAAATACCATTTGGAGGCATTTAATGTTAGAGCAAAAACGGCTGATTTTCGACAAAAGAGATAACACCCCCCCATTATGTCATGCTTCAGAAATGTGGAAAATTTGTCCGTTTTCAAATGTTTTATTTTTGAACGTCAGTTCACATTTGTAGGTGGATCATCAGTGTTAGAGCTAAAATTAGCATGTTTAAAGTGATTTTCATGCTTCCAGGGGCTCGGGAAGTGAAATAAATACCATTTGGAGGCATTTAATGTTTGAGCAAAAACGGCTGATTTTCGACAAAAGAGATAACACCCCCCCATTACGTCATGCTTCAGAAATGTGGAAAATGGTCTGTTTTCAAATGTTTCATTTTTGAACGTCAGTTCACATTTGTAGGTGGATCATCAGTGTTAGAGCTAAAATTAGCATGTTTAAAGTGATTTTCATGCTTCCAGGGGCCCAAAACACAAGATTTATGGAATGGTTAAAAGTGCATGAAAATGGCCAATTTACTCACTCTGAGTTCCCAAAAAGGGTTTCTTCACCCCGGGAAGTTAATTAAATACCATTTGGAGGCATTTAATGTTCGAGCAAAAACGGCTGATTTTCGACAAAAGAGATAACACCCCCCCATTACGTCATGCTTCAGAAATGTGGAAAATGGTCCGTTTTCAAATGTTTTATTTTTGAACGTCAGTTCACATTTGTAGGTGGATCATCAGTGTTAGAGCTAAAATTAGCATGTTTAAAGTGATTTTCATGCTTCCAGGGGCCCAAAACACAAGATTTATGGAATGGTTAAAAGTGCATGAAAATGGCCAATTTACTCACTCTGAGTTCTCAAAAAGGGTTTCTTCACCCCGGGAAGTTAATTAAATACCATTTGGAGGCATTTAATGTTAGAGCAAAAACGGCTGATTTTCGACAAAAGAGATAACACCCCCCATTACGTCATGCTTCAGAAATGTGGAAAATGGTCCGTTTTCAAATGTTTTATTTTTGAACGTCAGTTCACATTTGTAGGTGGATCATCAGTGTTAGAGCTAAAATTAGCATGTTTAAAGTGATTTTCATGCTTCCAGGGGCTCGGGAAGTGAAATAAATACCATTTGGAGGCATTTAATGTTCGAGCAAAAACGGCTGATTTTCGACAAAAGAGATAACACCCCCCCATTACGTCATGCTTCAGAAATGTGGAAAATGGTCAGTTTTCAAATGTTTTATTTTTGAACGTCAGTTCACATTTGTAGGTGGATCATCAGTGTTAGAGCTAAAATTAGCATGTTTAAAGTGATTTTCATGCTTCCAGGGGCTCGGGAAGTGAAATAAATACCATTTGGAGGCATTTAATGTTCGAGCAAAAACGGCTGATTTTCGACAAAAGAGATAACACCCCCCCATTACGTCATGCTTCAGAAATGTGGAAAATGGTCCGTTTTCAAATGTTTTATTTTTGAACGTCAGTTCACATTTGTAGGTGGATCATCAGTGTTAGAGCTAAAATTAGCATGTTTAAAGTGATTTTCATGCTTCCAGGGGCTCGGGAAGTGAAATAAATACCATTTGGAGGCATTTAATGTTCGAGCAAAAACGGCTGATTTTCGACAAAAGAGATAACACCCCCCCATTACGTCATGCTTCAGAAATGTGGAAAATGGTCCGTTTTCAAATGTTTTATTTTTGAACGTCAGTTCACATTTGTAGGTGGATCATCAGTGTTAGAGCTAAAATTAGCATGTTTAAAGTGATTTTCATGCTTCCAGGGGCTCGGGAAGTGAAATAAATACCATTTGGAGGCATTTAATGTTCGAGCAAAAACGGCTGATTTTCGACAAAAGAGATAACACCCCCCCATTACGTCATGCTTCAGAAATGTGGAAAATGGTCCGTTTTCAAATGTTTTATTTTTGAACGTCAGTTCACATTTGTAGGTGGATCATCAGTGTTAGAGCTAAAATTAGCATGTTTAAAGTGATTTTCATGCTTCCAGGGGCTCGGGAAGTGAAATAAATACCATTTGGAGGCATTTAATGTTCGAGCAAAAACGGCTGATTTTCGACAAAAGAGATAACACCCCCCCATTACGTCATGCTTCAGAAATGTGGAAAATGGTCCGTTTTCAAATGTTTTATTTTTGAACGTCAGTTCACATTTGTAGGTGGATCATCAGTGTTAGAGCTAAAATTAGCATGTTTAAAGTGATTTTCATGCTTCCAGGGGCTCGGGAAGTGAAATAAATACCATTTGGAGGCATTTAATGTTCGAGCAAAAACGGCTGATTTTCGACAAAAGAGATAACACCCCCCCATTACGTCATGCTTCAGAAATGTGGAAAATGGTCCGTTTTCAAATTGTTTATTTTTGAACGTCAGTTCACATTTGTAGGTGGATCATCAGTGTTAGAGCTAAAATTAGCATGTTTAAAGTGATTTTCATGCTTCCAGGGGCCTAAAACACAAGATTTATGGAATGGTTAAAAGTGCATGAAAATGGCCAATTTACTCACTCTGAGTTCTCAAAAAGGGTTTCTTCACCCCGGGAAGTTAATTAAATACCATTTGGAGGCATTTAATGTTCGAGCAAAAACGGCTGATTTTCGACAAAAGAGATAACACCCCCCCATTACGTCATGCTTCAGAAATGTGGAAAATGGTCCGTTTTCAAATGTTTTATTTTTGAACGTCAGTTCACATTTGTAGGTGGATCATCAGTGTTAGAGCTAAAATTAGCATGTTTAAAGTGATTTTCATGCTTCCAGGGGCCCAAAACACAAGATTTATGGAATGGTTAAAAGTGCATGAAAATGGCCAATTTACTCACTCTGAGTTCTCAAAAAGGGTTTCTTCACCCCGGGAAGTTAATTAAATACCATTTGGAGGCATTTAATGTTAGAGCAAAAACGGCTGATTTTCGACAAAAGAGAAAACACCCCCCCATTACGTCATGCTTCAGAAATGTGGAAAATGGTCCGTTTTCAAATGTTTTATTTTTGAACGTCAGTTCACATTTGTAGGTGGATCATCAGTGTTAGAGCTAAAATTAGCATGTTTAAAGTGATTTTCATGCTTCCAGGGGCTCGGGAAGTTAATTAAATACCATTTGGAGGCATTTAATGTTCGAGCAAAAACGGCTGATTTTCGACAACAGAGATAACACCCCCCCATTACGTCATGCTTCAGAAATGTGGAAAATTTGTCCGTTTTCAAATGTTTTATTTTTGAACGTCAGTTCACATTTGTAGGTGGATCATCAGTGTTAGAGCTAAAATTAGCATGTTTAAAGTGATTTTCATGCTTCCAGGGGCTCGGGAAGTGAAATAAATACCATTTGGCGGCATTTAATGTTCGAGCAAAAACGGCTGATTTTCGACAAAAGAGATAACACCCCCCCATTACGTCATGCTTCAGAAATGTGGAAAATGGTCCGTTTTCAAATGTTTTATTTTTGAACGTCAGTTCACATTTGTAGGTGGATCATCAGTGTTAGAGCTAAAATTAGCATGTTTAAAGTGATTTTCATGCTTCCAGGGGCCCAAAACACAAGATTTATGGAATGGTTAAAAGTGCATGAAAATGGCCAATTTACTCACTCTGAGTTCTCAAAAAGGGGTTCTTCACCCCGGGAAGTTAATTAAATACCATTTGGAGGCATTTAATGTTAGAGCAAAAACGGCTGATTTTCGACAAAAGAGATAACACCCCCCATTACGTCATGCTTCAGAAATGTGGAAAATGGTCCGTTTTCAAATGTTTATTTTTTGAATGTCAGTTCACATTTGTAGGTGGATCATCAGTGTTAGAGCTAAAATTAGCATGTTTAAAGTGATTTTCATGCTTCCAGGGGCTCGGGAAGTTAATTAAATACCATTTGGAGGCATTTAATGTTCGAGCAAAAACGGCTGATTTTCGACAAAAGAGATAACACCCCCCATTACGTCATGCTTCAGAAATGTGGAAAATGGTCCGTTTTCAAATGTTTTATTTTTGAACGTCAGTTCACATTTGTAGGTGGATCATCAGTGTTAGAGCTAAAATTAGCATGTTTAAAGTGATTTTCATGCTTCCAGGGGCTCGGGAAGTGAAATAAATACCATTTGGAGGCATTTAATGTTCGAGCAAAAACAGCTGATTTTCGACAAAAGAGATAACACCCCCCCATTACGTCATGCTTCAGAAATGTGGAAAATGGTCCGTTTTCAAATGTTTTATTTTTGAACGTCAGTTCACATTTGTAGGTGGATCATCAGTGTTAGAGCTAAAATTAGCATGTTTAAAGTGATTTTCATGCTTCCAGGGGCTCGGGAAGTTAAATAAATACCATTTGGAGGCATTTAATGTTCGAGCAAAAACGGCTGATTTTCGACAAAAGAGATAACACCCCCCCATTACGTCATGCTTCAGAAATGTGGAAAATGGTCCGTTTTCAAATGTTTTATTTTTGAACGTCAGTTCACATTTGTAGGTGGATCATCAGTGTTAGAGCTAAAATTAGCATGTTTAAAGTGATTTTCATGCTTCCAGGGGCTCGGGAAGTTAATTAAATACCATTTGGAGGCATTTAATGTTAGAGCAAAAACGGCTGATTTTCGACAAAAGAGATAACACCCCCCCATTACGTCATGCTTCAGAAATGTGGAAAATGGTCCGTTTTCAAATGTTTTATTTTTGAACGTCAGTTCACATTTGTAGGTGGATCATCAGTGTTAGAGCTAAAATTAGCATGTTTAAAGTGATTTTCATGCTTCCAGGGGCCCAAAACACAAGATTTATGGAATGGTTAAAAGTGCATGAAAATGGCCAATTTACTCACTCTGAGTTCTCAAAAAGGGTTTTTTCACCCCGGGAAGTTAATTAAATACCATTTGGAGGCATTTAATGTTCGAGCAAAAACGGCTGATTTTCGACAAAAGAGATAACACCCCCCCATTACGTCATGCTTCAGAAATGTGGAAAATGGTCCGTTTTCAAATGTTTTATTTTTGAACGTCAGTTCACATTTGTAGGTGGATCATCAGTGTTAGAGCTAAAATTAGCATGTTTAAAGTGATTTTCATGCTTCCAGGGGCTCGGGAAGTGAAATAAATACCATTTGGAGGCACTTAATGTTCGAGCAAAAACGGCTGATTTTCGACAAAAGAGATAACACCCCCCCATCACGTCATGCTTCAGAAATGTGGAAAATGGTCCGTTTTCAAATGTTTTATTTTTGAACGTCAGTTCACATTTGTAGGTGGATCATCAGTGTTAGAGCTAAAATTAGCATGTTTAAAGTGATTTTCATGCTTCCAGGGGCTCGGGAAGTGAAATAAATACCATTTGGAGGCATTTAATGTTCGAGCAAAAACGGCTGATTTTCGACAAAAGAGATAACACCCCCCCATTACGTCATGCTTCAGAAATGTGGAAAATGGTCCGTTTTCAAATGTTTTATTTTTGAACGTCAGTTCACATTTGTAGGTGGATCATCAGTGTTAGAGCTAAAATTAGCATGTTTAAAGTGATTTTCATGCTTCCAGGGGCTCGGGAAGTGAAATAAATACCATTTGGAGGCATTTAATGTTCGAGCAAAAACGGCTGATTTTCGACAAAAGAGATAACACCCCCCCATTACGTCATGCTTCAGAAATGTGGAAAATGGTCCGTTTTCAAATGTTTTATTTTTGAACGTCAGTTCACATTTGTAGGTGGATCATCAGTGTTAGAGCTAAAATTAGCATGTTTAAAGTGATTTTCATGCTTCCAGGGGCCCAAAACACAAGATTTATGGAATGGTTAAAAGTGCATGAAAATGGCCAATTTACTCACTCTGAGTTCTCAAAAAGGGTTTCTTCACCCCGGGAAGTTAATTAAATACCATTTGGAGGCATTTAATGTTAGAGCAAAAACGGCTGATTTTCGACAAAAGAGATAACACCCCCCCATTACGTCATGCTTCAGAAATGTGGAAAATGGTCCGTTTTCAAATGTTTTATTTTTGAACGTCAGTTCACATTTGTAGGTGGATCATCAGTGTTAGAGCTAAAATTAGCATGTTTAAAGTGATTTTCATGCTTCCAGGGGCTCGGGAAGTGAAATAAATACCATTTGGAGGCATTTAATGTTCGAGCAAAAACGGCTGATTTTCGACAAAAGAGATAACACCCCCCCATTACGTCATGCTTCAGAAATGTGGAAAATGGTCAGTTTTCAAATGTTTTATTTTTGAACGTCAGTTCACATTTGTAGGTGGATCATCAGTGTTAGAGCTAAAATTAGCATGTTTAAAGTGATTTTCATGCTTCCAGGGGCCCAAAACACAAGATTTATGGAATGGTTAAAAGTGCATGAAAATGGCCAATTTACTCACTCTGAGTTCTCAAAAAGGGTTTCTTCACCCCGGGAAGTTAATTAAATACCATTTGGAGGCATTTAATGTTCGAGCAAAAACGGCTGATTTTCGACAAAAGAGATAACACCCCCCCCATTACGTCATGCTTCAGAAATGTGGAAAATGGTCCGTTTTCAAATGTTTTATTTTTGAACGTCAGTTCACATTTGTAGGTGGATCATCAGTGTTAGAGCTAAAATTAGCATGTTTAAAGTGATTTTCATGCTTCCAGGGGCTCGGGAAGTGAAATAAATACCATTTGGAGGCATTTAATGTTCGAGCAAAAACGGCTGATTTTCGACAAAAGAGATAACACCCCCCCATTACGTCATGCTTCAGAAATGTGGAAAATGGTCCGTTTTCAAATGTTTTATTTTTGAACGTCAGTTCACATTTGTAGGTGGATCATCAGTGTTAGAGCTAAAATTAGCATGTTTAAAGTGATTTTCATGCTTCCAGGGGCTCGGGAAGTGAAATAAATACCATTTGGAGGCATTTAATGTTCGAGCAAAAACGGCTGATTTTCGACAAAAGAGATAACACCCCCCCATTACGTCATGCTTCAGAAATGTGGAAAATGGTCCGTTTTCAAATGTTTTATTTTTGAACGTCAGTTCACATTTGTAGGTGGATCATCAGTGTTAGAGCTAAAATTAGCATGTTTAAAGTGATTTTCATGCTTCCAGGGGCTCGGGAAGTGAAATAAATACCATTTGGAGGCATTTAATGTTCGAGCAAAAACGGCTGATTTTCGACAAAAGAGATAACACCCCCCCATTACGTCATGCTTCAGAAATGTGGAAAATGGTCCGTTTTCAAATGTTTTATTTTTGAACGTCAGTTCACATTTGTAGGTGGATCATCAGTGTTAGAGCTAAAATTAGCATGTTTAAAGTGATTTTCATGCTTCCAGGGGCTCGGGAAGTGAAATAAATACCATTTGGAGGCATTTAATGTTCGAGCAAAAATGGCTGATTTTCGACAAAAGAGATAACACCCCCCCATTACGTCATGCTTCAGAAATGTGGAAAATGGTCCGTTTTCAAATGTTTTATTTTTGAACGTCAGTTCACATTTGTAGGTGGATCATCAGTGTTAGAGCTAAAATTAGCATGTTTAAAGTGATTTTCATGCTTCCAGGGGCTCGGGAAGTTAATTAAATACCATTTGGAGGCATTTAATGTTCGAGCAAAAACGGCTGATTTTCGACAAAAGAGATAACACCCCCCCATTACGTCATGCTTCAGAAATGTGGAAAATTTGTCCGTTTTCAAATGTTTTATTTTTGAACGTCAGTTCACATTTGTAGGTGGATCATCAGTGTTAGAGCTAAAATTAGCATGTTTAAAGTGATTTTCATGCTTCCAGGGGCTCGGGAAGTGAAATAAATACCATTTGGCGGCATTTAATGTTCGAGCAAAAACGGCTGATTTTCGACAAAAGAGATAACACCCCCCCATTACGTCATGCTTCAGAAATGTGGAAAATGGTCCGTTTTCAAATGTTTTATTTTTGAACGTCAGTTCACATTTGTAGGTGGATCATCAGTGTTAGAGCTAAAATTAGCATGTTTAAAGTGATTTTCATGCTTCCAGGGGCCCAAAACACAAGATTTATGGAATGGTTAAAAGTGCATGAAAATGGCCAATTTACTCACTCTGAGTTCTCACAAAGGGGTTCTTCACCCCGGGAAGTTAATTAAATACCATTTGGAGGCATTTAATGTTAGAGCAAAAACGGCTGATTTTCGACAAAAGAGATAACACCCCCCCATTACGTCATGCTTCAGAAATGTGGAAAATGGTCCGTTTTCAAATGTTTATTTTTTGAATGTCAGTTCACATTTGTAGGTGGATCATCAGTGTTAGAGCTAAAATTAGCATGTTTAAAGTGATTTTCATGCTTCCAGGGGCTCGGGAAGTTAATTAAATACCATTTGGAGGCATTTAATGTTCGAGCAAAAACGGCTGATTTTCGACAAAAGAGATAACACCCCCCATTACGTCATGCTTCAGAAATGTGGAAAATGGTCCGTTTTCAAATGTTTTATTTTTGAACGTCAGTTCACATTTGTAGGTGGATCATCAGTGTTAGAGCTAAAATTAGCATGTTTAAAGTGATTTTCATGCTTCCAGGGGCTCGGGAAGTGAAATAAATACCATTTGGAGGCATTTAATGTTCGAGCAAAAACAGCTGATTTTCGACAAAAGAGATAACACCCCCCCATTACGTCATGCTTCAGAAATGTGGAAAATGGTCCGTTTTCAAATGTTTTATTTTTGAACGTCAGTTCACATTTGTAGGTGGATCATCAGTGTTAGAGCTAAAATTAGCATGTTTAAAGTGATTTTCATGCTTCCAGGGGCTCGGGAAGTTAATTAAATACCATTTGGAGGCATTTAATGTTCGAGCAAAAACGGCTGATTTTCGACAAAAGAGATAACACCCCCCCATTACGTCATGCTTCAGAAATGTGGAAAATGGTCCGTTTTCAAATGTTTTATTTTTGAACGTCAGTTCACATTTGTAGGTGGATCATCAGTGTTAGAGCTAAAATTAGCATGTTTAAAGTGATTTTCATGCTTCCAGGGGCTCGGGAAGTTAATTAAATACCATTTGGAGGCATTTAATGTTAGAGCAAAAACGGCTGATTTTCGACAAAAGAGATAACACCCCCCCATTACGTCATGCTTCAGAAATGTGGAAAATGGTCCGTTTTCAAATGTTTTATTTTTGAACGTCAGTTCACATTTGTAGGTGGATCATCAGTGTTAGAGCTAAAATTAGCATGTTTAAAGTGATTTTCATGCTTCCAGGGGCCCAAAACACAAGATTTATGGAATGGTTAAAAGTGCATGAAAATGGCCAATTTACTCACTCTGAGTTCTCAAAAAGGGTTTCTTCACCCCGGGAAGTTAATTAAATACCATTTGGAGGCATTTAATGTTAGAGCAAAAACGGCTGATTTTCGACAAAAGAGATAACACCCCCCCATTACGTCATGCTTCAGAAATGTGGAAAATGGTCCGTTTTCAAATGTTTTATTTTTGAACGTCAGTTCACATTTGTAGTTGGATCATCAGTGTTAGAGCTAAAATTAGCATGTTTAAAGTGATTTTCATGCTTCCAGGGGCCCAAAACACAAGATTTATGGAATGGTTAAAAGTGCATGAAAATGGCCAATTTACTCACTCTGAGTTCTCAAAAAGGGGTTCTTCACCCCGGGAAGTTAATTAAATACCATTTGGAGGCATTTAATGTTAGAGCAAAAACGGCTGATTTTCGACAAAAGAGATAACACCCCCCCATTACGTCATGCTTCAGAAATGTGGAAAATGGTCCGTTTTCAAATGTTTATTTTTTGAATGTCAGTTCACATTTGTAGGTGGATCATCAGTGTTAGAGCTAAAATTAGCATGTTTAAAGTGATTTTCATGCTTCCAGGGGCTCGGGAAGTTAATTAAATACCATTTGGAGGCATTTAATGTTCGAGCAAAAACGGCTGATTTTCGACAAAAGAGATAACACCCCCCCATTACGTCATGCTTCAGAAATGTGGAAAATGGTCCGTTTTCAAATGTTTTATTTTTGAACGTCAGTTCACATTTGTAGGTGGATCATCAGTGTTAGAGCTAAAATTAGCATGTTTAAAGTGATTTTCATGTTTCCAGGGGTTTGGGAAGTGAAATAAATACCATTTGGAGGCATTTAATGTTTGAGCAAAAACGGCTGATTTTCGACAAAAGAGATAACACCCCCCCATTACGTCATGCTTCAGAAATGTGGAAAATGGTCCGTTTTCAAATGTTTTATTCTTGAACGTCAGTTCACATTTGTAGGTGGATCATCAGTGTTAGAGCTAAAATTAGCATGTTTAAATTGATTTTCATGCTTCCGGGGGCTCGGGAAGTTAATTAAATACCATTTGGAGGCATTTAATGTTCGAGCAAAAACGGCTGATTTTCGACAAAAGAGATAACACCCCCCCATTACGTCATGCTTCAGAAATGTGGAAAATGGTCCGTTTTCAAATGTTTTATTTTTGAACGTCAGTTCACATTTGTAGGTGGATCATCAGTGTTAGAGCTAAAATTAGCATGTTTAAAGTGATTTTCATGCTTCCAGGGGCTCGGGAAGTTAATTAAATACCATTTGGAGGCATTTAATTTTAGAGCAAAAACGGCTGATTTTCGACAAAAGAGATAACACCCCCCCATTACGTCATGCTTCAGAAATGTGGAAAATGGTCCGTTTTCAAATGTTTTATTTTTGAACGTCAGTTCACATTTGTAGGTGGATCATCAGTGTTAGAGCTAAAATTAGCATGTTTAAAGTGATTTTCATGCTTCCAGGGGCCCAAAACACAAGATTTATGGAATGGTTAAAAGTGCATGAAAATGGCCAATTTACTCACTCTGAGTTCTCAAAAAGGGTTTCTTCACCCCGGGAAGTTAATTAAATACCATTTGGAGGCATTTAATGTTAGAGCAAAAACGGCTGATTTTCGACAAAAGAGATAACACCCCCCATTACGTCATGCTTCAGAAATGTGGAAAATGGTTCGTTTTCAAATGTTTTATTTTTGAACGTCAGTTCACATTTGTAGGTGGATCATCAGTGTTAGAGCTAAAATTAGCATGTTTAAAGTGATTTTCATGCTTCCAGGGGCCCAAAACACAAGATTTATGGAATGGTTAAAAGTGCATGAAAATGGCCAATTTACTCACTCTGAGTTCTCAAAAAGGGTTTCTTCACCCCGGGAAGTTAATTAAATACCATTTGGAGGCATTTAATGTTCGAGCAAAAACGGCTGATTTTCGACAAAAGAGATAACACCCCCCATTACGTCATGCTTCAGAAATGTGGAAAATGGTCCGTTTTCAAATGTTTTATTTTTGAACGTCAGTTCACATTTGTAGGTGGATCATCAGTGTTAGAGCTAAAATTAGCATGTTTAAAGTGATTTTCATGCTTCCAGGGGCTCGGGAAGTGAAATAAATACCATTTGGAGGCATTTAATGTTCGAGCAAAAACGGCTGATTTTCGACAAAAGAGATAACACCCCCCATTACGTCATGCTTCAGAAATGTGGAAAATGGTCCGTTTTCAAATGTTTTATTTTTGAACGTCAGTTCACATTTGTAGGTGGATCATCAGTGTTAGAGCTAAAATTAGCATGTTTAAAGTGATTTTCATGCTTCCAGGGGCTCGGGAAGTGAAATAAATACCATTTGGAGGCATTTAATGTTCGAGCAAAAACGGCTGATTTTCGACAAAAGAGATAACACCCCCCCATTACGTCATGCTTCAGAAATGTGGAAAATGGTCCGTTTTCAAATGTTTTATTTTTGAACGTCAGTTCACATTTGTAGGTGGATCATCAGTGTTAGAGCTAAAATTAGCATGTTTAAAGTGATTTTCATGCTTCCAGGGGCTCGGGAAGTGAAATAAATACCATTTGGAGGCATTTAATGTTCGAGCAAAAACGGCTGATTTTCGACAAAAGAGATAACACCCCCCCATTACGTCATGCTTCAGAAATGTGGAAAATGGTCCGTTTTCAAATGTTTTATTTTTGAACGTCAGTTCACATTTGTAGGTGGATCATCAGTGTTAGAGCTAAAATTAGCATGTTTAAAGTGATTTTCATGCTTCCAGGGGCTCGGGAAGTGAAATAAATACCATTTGGAGGCATTTAATGTTCGAGCAAAAATGGCTGATTTTCGACAAAAGAGATAACACCCCCCCATTACGTCATGCTTCAGAAATGTGGAAAATGGTCCGTTTTCAAATGTTTTATTTTTGAACGTCAGTTCACATTTGTAGGTGGATCATCAGTGTTAGAGCTAAAATTAGCATGTTTAAAGTGATTTTCATGCTTCCAGGGGCTCGGGAAGTTAATTAAATACCATTTGGAGGCATTTAATGTTCGAGCAAAAACGGCTGATTTTCGACAAAAGAGATAACACCCCCCCATTACGTCATGCTTCAGAAATGTGGAAAATTTGTCCGTTTTCAAATGTTTTATTTTTGAACGTCAGTTCACATTTGTAGGTGGATCATCAGTGTTAGAGCTAAAATTAGCATGTTTAAAGTGATTTTCATGCTTCCAGGGGCTCGGGAAGTGAAATAAATACCATTTGGCGGCATTTAATGTTCGAGCAAAAACGGCTGATTTTCGACAAAAGAGATAACACCCCCCCATTACGTCATGCTTCAGAAATGTGGAAAATGGTCCGTTTTCAAATGTTTTATTTTTGAACGTCAGTTCACATTTGTAGGTGGATCATCAGTGTTAGAGCTAAAATTAGCATGTTTAAAGTGATTTTCATGCTTCCAGGGGCCCAAAACACAAGATTTATGGAATGGTTAAAAGTGCATGAAAATGGCCAATTTACTCACTCTGAGTTCTCAAAAAAGGGGTTCTTCACCCCGGGAAGTTAATTAAATACCATTTGGAGGCATTTAATGTTAGAGCAAAAACGGCTGATTTTCGACAAAAGAGATAACACCCCCCCATTACGTCATGCTTCAGAAATGTAGAAAAATGGTCCGTTTTCAAATGTTTATTTTTTGAATGTCAGTTCACATTTGTAGGTGGATCATCAGTGTTAGAGCTAAAATTAGCATGTTTAAAGTGATTTTCATGCTTCCAGGGGCTCGGGAAGTTAATTAAATACCATTTGGAGGCATTTAATGTTCGAGCAAAAACGGCTGATTTTCGACAAAAGAGATAACACCCCCCATTACGTCATGCTTCAGAAATGTGGAAAATGGTCCGTTTTCAAATGTTTTATTTTTGAACGTCAGTTCACATTTGTAGGTGGATCATCAGTGTTAGAGCTAAAATTAGCATGTTTAAAGTGATTTTCATGCTTCCAGGGGCTCGGGAAGTGAAATAAATACCATTTGGAGGCATTTAATGTTCGAGCAAAAACAGCTGATTTTCGACAAAAGAGATAACACCCCCCCATTACGTCATGCTTCAGAAATGTGGAAAATGGTCCGTTTCAAATGTTTTATTTTTGAACGTCAGTTCACATTTGTAGGTGGATCATCAGTGTTAGAGCTAAAATTAGCATGTTTAAAGTGATTTTCATGCTTCCAGGGGCTCGGGAAGTTAATTAAATACCATTTGGAGGCATTTAATGTTCGAGCAAAAACGGCTGATTTTCGACAAAAGAGATAACACCCCCCCATTACGTCATGCTTCAGAAATGTGGAAAATGGTCCGTTTTCAAATGTTTTATTTTTGAACGTCAGTTCACATTTGTAGGTGGATCATCAGTGTTAGAGCTAAAATTAGCATGTTTAAAGTGATTTTCATGCTTCCAGGGGCTCGGGAAGTTAATTAAATACCATTTGGAGGCATTTAATGTTAGAGCAAAAACGGTTGATTTTCGACAAAAGAGATAACACCCCCCCATTACGTCATGCTTCAGAAATGTGGAAAATGGTCCGTTTTCAAATGTTTTATTTTTGAACGTCAGTTCACATTTGTAGGTGGATCATCAGTGTTAGAGCTAAAATTAGCATGTTTAAAGTGATTTTCATGCTTCCAGGGGCCCAAAACACAAGATTTATGGAATGGTTAAAAGTGCATGAAAATGGCCAATTTACTCACTCTGAGTTCTCAAAAAGGGTTTCTTCACCCCGGGAAGTTAATTAAATACCATTTGGAGGCATTTAATGTTAGAGCAAAAACGGCTGATTTTCGACAAAAGAGATAACACCCCCCCATTACGTCATGCTTCAGAAATGTGGAAAATGGTCCGTTTTCAAATGTTTTATTTTTGAACGTCAGTTCACATTTGTAGTTGGATCATCAGTGTTAGAGCTAAAATTAGCATGTTTAAAGTGATTTTCATGCTTCCAGGGGCCCAAAACACAAGATTTATGGAATGGTTAAAAGTGCATGAAAATGGCCAATTTACTCACTCTGAGTTCTCAAAAAGGGGTTCTTCACCCCGGGAAGTTAATTAAATACCATTTGGAGGCATTTAATGTTAGAGCAAAAACGGCTGATTTTCGACAAAAGAGATAACACCCCCCCATTACGTCATGCTTCAGAAATGTGGAAAATGGTCCGTTTTCAAATGTTTATTTTTTGAATGTCAGTTCACATTTGTAGGTGGATCATCAGTGTTAGAGCTAAAATTAGCATGTTTAAAGTGATTTTCATGCTTCCAGGGGCTCGGGAAGTTAATTAAATACCATTTGGAGGCATTTAATGTTCGAGCAAAAACGGCTGATTTTCGACAAAAGAGATAACACCCCCCCATTACGTCATGCTTCAGAAATGTGGAAAATGGTCCGTTTTCAAATGTTTTATTTTTGAACGTCAGTTCACATTTGTAGGTGGATCATCAGTGTTAGAGCTAAAATTAGCATGTTTAAAGTGATTTTCATGTTTCCAGGGGTTTGGGAAGTGAAATAAATACCATTTGGAGGCATTTAATGTTTGAGCAAAAACGGCTGATTTTCGACAAAAGAGATAACACCCCCCCATTACGTCATGCTTCAGAAATGTGGAAAATGGTCCGTTTTCAAATGTTTTATTCTTGAACGTCAGTTCACATTTGTAGGTGGATCATCAGTGTTAGAGCTAAAATTAGCATGTTTAAATTGATTTTCATGCTTCCAGGGGCTCGGGAAGTTAATTAAATACCATTTGGAGGCATTTAATGTTCGAGCAAAAACGGCTGATTTTCGACAAAAGAGATAACACCCCCCCATTACGTCATGCTTCAGAAATGTGGAAAATGGTCCGTTTTCAAATGTTTTATTTTTGAACGTCAGTTCACATTTGTAGGTGGATCATCAGTGTTAGAGCTAAAATTAGCATGTTTAAAGTGATTTTCATGCTTCCAGGGGCTCGGGAAGTTAATTAAATACCATTTGGAGGCATTTAATTTTAGAGCAAAAACGGCTGATTTTCGACAAAAGAGATAACACCCCCCCATTACGTCATGCTTCAGAAATGTGGAAAATGGTCCGTTTTCAAATGTTTTATTTTTGAACGTCAGTTCACATTTGTAGGTGGATCATCAGTGTTAGAGCTAAAATTAGCATGTTTAAAGTGATTTTCATGTTTCCAGGGGTTTGGGAAGTGAAATAAATACCATTTGGAGGCATTTAATGTTTGAGCAAAAACGGCTGATTTTCGACAAAAGAGATAACACCCCCCCATTACGTCATGCTTCAGAAATGTGGAAAATGGTCCGTTTTCAAATGTTTTATTCTTGAACGTCAGTTCACATTTGTAGGTGGATCATCAGTGTTAGAGCTAAAATTAGCATGTTTAAATTGATTTTCATGCTTCCAGGGGCTCGGGAAGTTAATTAAATACCATTTGGAGGCATTTAATGTTCGAGCAAAAACGGCTGATTTTCGACAAAAGAGATAACACCCCCCCATTACGTCATGCTTCAGAAATGTGGAAAATGGTCCGTTTTCAAATGTTTTATTTTTGAACGTCAGTTCACATTTGTAGGTGGATCATCAGTGTTAGAGCTAAAATTAGCATGTTTAAAGTGATTTTCATGCTTCCAGGGGCTCGGGAAGTTAATTAAATACCATTTGGAGGCATTTAATTTTAGAGCAAAAACGGCTGATTTTCGACAAAAGAGATAACACCCCCCCATTACGTCATGCTTCAGAAATGTGGAAAATGGTCCGTTTTCAAATGTTTTATTTTTGAACGTCAGTTCACATTTGTAGGTGGATCATCAGTGTTAGAGCTAAAATTAGCATGTTTAAAGTGATTTTCATGCTTCCAGGGGCCCAAAACACAAGATTTATGGAATGGTTAAAAGTGCATGAAAATGGCCAATTTACTCACTCTGAGTTCTCAAAAAGGGTTTCTTCACCCCGGGAAGTTAATTAAATACCATTTGGAGGCATTTAATGTTAGAGCAAAAACGGCTGATTTTCGACAAAAGAGATAACACCCCCCATTACGTCATGCTTCAGAAATGTGGAAAATGGTTCGTTTTCAAATGTTTTATTTTTGAACGTCAGTTCACATTTGTAGGTGGATCATCAGTGTTAGAGCTAAAATTAGCATGTTTAAAGTGATTTTCATGCTTCCAGGGGCCCAAAACACAAGATTTATGGAATGGTTAAAAGTGCATGAAAATGGCCAATTTACTCACTCTGAGTTCTCAAAAAGGGTTTCTTCACCCCGGGAAGTTAATTAAATACCATTTGGAGGCATTTAATGTTCGAGCAAAAACGGCTGATTTTCGACAAAAGAGATAACACCCCCCCATTACGTCATGCTTCAGAAATGTGGAAAATGGTCCGTTTTCAAATGTTTTATTTTTGAACGTCAGTTCACATTTGTAGGTGGATCATCAGTGTTAGAGCTAAAATTAGCATGTTTAAAGTGATTTTCATGCTTCCAGGGGCTCGGGAAGTTAATTAAATACCATTTGGAGGCATTTAATGTTCGAGCAAAAACGGCAGATTTTCGACAAAAGAGATAACACCCCCCCATTACGTCATGCTTCAGAAATGTGGAAAATGGTCCGTTTTCAAACGTTTTATTTTTGAACGTCAGTTCACATTTGTAGGTGGATCATCAGTGTTAGAGCTAAAATTAGCATGTTTAAAGTGATTTTCATGCTTCCAGGGGCTCGGGAAGTTAATTAAATACCATTTGGAGGCATTTAATGTTCGAGCAAAAACGGCTGATTTTCGACAAAAGAGATAACACCCCCCCATTACGTCATGCTTCAGAAATGTGGAAAATGGTCCGTTTTCAAATGTTTTATTTTTGAACGTCAGTTCACATTTGTAGGTGGATCATCAGTGTTAGAGCTAAAATTAGCATGTTTAAAGTGATTTTCATGCTTCCAGGGGCTCGGGAAGTGAAATAAATACCATTTGGAGGCATTTAATGTTCGAGCAAAAACGGCTGATTTTCGACAAAAGAGATAACACCCCCCCATTACGTCATGCTTCAGAAATGTGGAAAATGGTCCGTTTTCAAATGTTTTATTTTTGAACGTCAGTTCACATTTGTAGGTGGATCATCAGTGTTAGAGCTAAAATTAGCATGTTTAAAGTGATTTTCATGCTTCCAGGGGCCCAAAACACAAGATTTATGGAATGGTTAAAAGTGCATGAAAATGGCCAATTTACTCACTCTGAGTTCTCAAAAAGGGTTTCTTCACCCCGGGAAGTTAATTAAATACCATTTGGAGGCATTTAATGTTCGAGCAAAAACGGCTGATTTTCGACAAAAGAGATAACACCCCCCCATTACGTCATGCTTCAGAAATGTGGAAAATGGTCCGTTTTCAAATGTTTTATTTTTGAACGTCAGTTCACATTTGTAGGTGGATCATCAGTGTTAGAGCTAAAATTAGCATGTTTAAAGTGATTTTCATGCTTCCAGGGGCCCAAAACACAAGATTTATGGAATGGTTAAAAGTGCATGAAAATGGCCAATTTACTCACTCTGAGTTCTCAAAAAGGGTTTCTTCACCCCGGGAAGTTAATTAAATACCATTTGGAGGCATTTAATGTTAGAGCAAAAACGGCTGATTTTCGACAAAAGAGATAACACCCCCCCCATTACGTCATGCTTCAGAAATGTGGAAAATGGTCCATTTTCAAATGTTTTATTTTTGAACGTCAGTTCACATTTGTAGGTGGATCATCAGTGTTAGAGCTAAAATTAGCATGTTTAAAGTGATTTTCATGCTTCCAGGGGCTCGGGAAGTTAATTAAATACCATTTGGAGGCATTTAATGTTCGAGCAAAAACGGCTGATTTTCGACAAAAGAGATAACACCCCCCCATTACGTCATGCTTCAGAAATGTGGAAAATTTGTCCGTTTTCAAATGTTTTATTTTTGAACGTCAGTTCACATTTGTAGGTGGATCATCAGTGTTAGAGCTAAAATTAGCATGTTTAAAGTGATTTTCATGCTTCCAGGGGCTCGGGAAGTGAAATAAATACCATTTGGCGGCATTTAATGTTCGAGCAAAAACGGCTGATTTTCGACAAAAGAGATAACACCCCCCCATTACGTCATGCTTCAGAAATGTGGAAA
Source organism: Lissotriton vulgaris (assembly GCF_964263255.1). NCBI lineage: Eukaryota > Metazoa > Chordata > Amphibia > Caudata > Salamandridae > Lissotriton > Lissotriton vulgaris. The sequence continues at coordinate 83,063 of NW_028249662.1, read as the reverse complement.
ATGGTCCGTTTTCAAATGTTTTATTTTTGAACGTCAGTTCACATTTGTAGGTGGATCATCAGTGTTAGAGCTAAAATTAGCATGTTTAAAGTGATTTTCATGCTTCCAGGGGCCCAAAACACAAGATTTATGGAATGGTTAAAAGTGCATGAAAATGGCCAATTTACTCACTCTGAGTTCTCAAAAAGGGGTTCTTCACCCCGGGAAGTTAATTAAATACCATTTGGAGGCATTTAATGTTAGAGCAAAAACGGCTGATTTTCGACAAAAGAGATAACACCCCCCCATTACGTCATGCTTCAGAAATGTGGAAAATGGTCCGTTTTCAAATGTTTATTTTTTGAATGTCAGTTCACATTTGTAGGTGGATCATCAGTGTTTGAGTGCTAAAATTAGCATGTTTAAAGTGATTTTCATGCTTCCAGGGGCTCGGGAAGTTAATTAAATACCATTTGGAGGCATTTAATGTTCGAGCAAAAACGGCTGATTTTCGACAAAAGAGATAACACCCCCCATTACGTCATGCTTCAGAAATGTGGAAAATGGTCCGTTTTCAAATGTTTTATTTTTGAACGTCAGTTCACATTTGTAGGTGGATCATCAGTGTTAGAGCTAAAATTAGCATGTTTAAAGTGATTTTCATGCTTCCAGGGGCTCGGGAAGTGAAATAAATACCATTTGGAGGCATTTAATGTTCGAGCAAAAACAGCTGATTTTCGACAAAAGAGATAACACCCCCCCATTACGTCATGCTTCAGAAATGTGGAAAATGGTCCGTTTTCAAATGTTTTATTTTTGAACGTCAGTTCACATTTGTAGGTGGATCATCAGTGTTAGAGCTAAAATTAGCATGTTTAAAGTGATTTTCATGCTTCCAGGGGCTCGGGAAGTTAATTAAATACCATTTGGAGGCATTTAATGTTCGAGCAAAAACGGCTGATTTTCGACAAAAGAGATAACACCCCCCCATTATGTCATGCTTCAGAAATGTGGAAAATGGTCCGTTTTCAAATGTTTTATTTTTGAACGTCAGTTCACATTTGTAGGTAGATCATCAGTGTTAGAGCTAAAATTAGCATGTTTAAAGTGATTTTCATGCTTCCAGGGGCTCGGGAAGTTAATTAAATACCATTTGGAGGCATTTAATGTTAGAGCAAAAACGGCTGATTTTCGACAAAAGAGATAACACCCCCCCATTACGTCATGCTTCAGAAATGTGGAAAATGGTCCGTTTTCAAATGTTTTATTTTTGAACGTCAGTTCACATTTGTAGGTGGATCATCAGTGTTAGAGCTAAAATTAGCATGTTTAAAGTGATTTTCATGCTTCCAGGGGCCCAAAACACAAGATTTATGGAATGGTTAAAAGTGCATGAAAATGGCCAATTTACTCACTCTGAGTTCTCAAAAAGGGTTTCTTCACCCCGGGAAGTTAATTAAATACCATTTGGAGGCATTTAATGTTCGAGCAAAAACGGCTGATTTTCGACAAAAGAGATAACACCCCCCCATTACGTCATGCTTCAGAAATGTGGAAAATGGTCCGTTTTCAAATGTTTTATTTTTGAACGTCAGTTCACATTTGTAGGTGGATCATCAGTGTTAGAGCTAAAATTAGCATGTTTAAAGTGATTTTCATGCTTCCAGGGGCTCGGGAAGTGAAATAAATACCATTTGGAGGCACTTAATGTTCGAGCAAAAACGGCTGATTTTCGACAAAAGAGATAACACCCCCCCATCACGTCATGCTTCAGAAATGTGGAAAATGGTCCGTTTTCAAATGTTTTATTTTTGAACGTCAGTTCACATTTGTAGGTGGATCATCAGTGTTAGAGCTAAAATTAGCATGTTTAAAGTGATTTTCATGCTTCCAGGGGCTCGGGAAGTGAAATAAATACCATTTGGAGGCATTTAATGTTCGAGCAAAAACGGCTGATTTTCGACAAAAGAGATAACACCCCCCCATTACGTCATGCTTCAGAAATGTGGAAAATGGTCCGTTTTCAAATGTTTTATTTTTGAACGTCAGTTCACATTTGTAGGTGGATCATCAGTGTTAGAGCTAAAATTAGCATGTTTAAAGTGATTTTCATGCTTCCAGGGGCTCGGGAAGTGAAATAAATACCATTTGGAGGCATTTAATGTTCGAGCAAAAACGGCTGATTTTCGACAAAAGAGATAACACCCCCCCATTACGTCATGCTTCAGAAATGTGGAAAATGGTCCGTTTTCAAATGTTTTATTTTTGAACGTCAGTTCACATTTGTAGGTGGATCATCAGTGTTAGAGCTAAAATTAGCATGTTTAAAGTGATTTTCATGCTTCCAGGGGCCCAAAACACAAGATTTATGGAATGGTTAAAAGTGCATGAAAATGGCCAATTTACTCACTCTGAGTTCTCAAAAAGGGTTTCTTCACCCCGGGAAGTTAATTAAATACCATTTGGAGGCATTTAATGTTAGAGCAAAAACGGCTGATTTTCGACAAAAGAGATAACACCCCCCCATTACGTCATGCTTCAGAAATGTGGAAAATGGTCCGTTTTCAAATGTTTTATTTTTGAACGTCAGTTCACATTTGTAGGTGGATCATCAGTGTTAGAGCTAAAATTAGCATGTTTAAAGTGATTTTCATGCTTCCAGGGGCTCGGGAAGTGAAATAAATACCATTTGGAGGCATTTAATGTTCGAGCAAAAACGGCTGATTTTCGACAAAAGAGATAACACCCCCCCATTACGTCATGCTTCAGAAATGTGGAAAATGGTCAGTTTTCAAATGTTTTATTTTTGAACGTCAGTTCACATTTGTAGGTGGATCATCAGTGTTAGAGCTAAAATTAGCATGTTTAAAGTGATTTTCATGCTTCCAGGGGCCCAAAACACAAGATTTATGGAATGGTTAAAAGTGCATGAAAATGGCCAATTTACTCACTCTGAGTTCTCAAAAAGGGTTTCTTCACCCCGGGAAGTTAATTAAATACCATTTGGAGGCATTTAATGTTCGAGTAAAAACGGCTGATTTTCGACAAAAGAGATAACACCCCCCCATTACGTAATGCTTCAGAAATGTGGAAAATGGTCCGTTTTCAAATGTTTTATTTTTGAACGTCAGTTCACATTTGTAGGTGGATCATCAGTGTTAGAGCTAAAATTAGCATGTTTAAAGTGATTTTCATGCTTCCAGGGGCTCGGGAAGTGAAATAAATACCATTTGGAGGCATTTAATGTTCGAGCAAAAACGGCTGATTTTCGACAAAAGAGATAACACCCCCCCATTACGTCATGCTTCAGAAATGTGGAAAATGGTCCGTTTTCAAATGTTTTATTTTTGAACGTCAGTTCACATTTGTAGGTGGATCATCAGTGTTAGAGCTAAAATTAGCATGTTTAAAGTGATTTTCATGCTTCCAGGGGCTCGGGAAGTGAAATAAATACCATTTGGAGGCATTTAATGTTCGAGCAAAAACGGCTGATTTTCGACAAAAGAGATAACACCCCCCCATTACGTCATGCTTCAGAAATGTGGAAAATGGTCCATTTTCAAATGTTTTATTTTTGAACGTCAGTTCACATTTGTAGGTGGATCATCAGTGTTAGAGCTAAAATTAGCATGTTTAAAGTGATTTTCATGCTTCCAGGGGCTCGGGAAGTGAAATAAATACCATTTGGAGGCATTTAATGTTCGAGCAAAAACGGCTGATTTTCGACAAAAGAGATAACACCCCCCCATTACGTCATGCTTCAGAAATGTGGAAAATGGTCCGTTTTCAAATGTTTTATTTTTGAACGTCAGTTCACATTTGTAGGTGGATCATCAGTGTTAGAGCTAAAATTAGCATGTTTAAAGTGATTTTCATGCTTCCAGGGGCTCGGGAAGTGAAATAAATACCATTTGGAGGCATTTAATGTTCGAGCAAAAATGGCTGATTTTCGACAAAAGAGATAACACCCCCCCATTACGTCATGCTTCAGAAATGTGGAAAATGGTCCGTTTTCAAATGTTTTATTTTTGAACGTCAGTTCACATTTGTAGGTGGATCATCAGTGTTAGAGCTAAAATTAGCATGTTTAAAGTGATTTTCATGCTTCCAGGGGCCTAAAACACAAGATTTATGGAATGGTTAAAAGTGCATGAAAATGGCCAATTTACTCACTCTGAGTTCTCAAAAAGGGTTTCTTCACCCCGGGAAGTTAATTAAATACCATTTGGAGGCATTTAATGTTCGAGCAAAAACGGCTGATTTTCGACAAAAGAGATAACACCCCCCCATTACGTCATGCTTCAGAAATGTGGAAAATGGTCCGTTTTCAAATGTTTTATTTTTGAACGTCAGTTCACATTTGTAGGTGGATCATCAGTGTTAGAGCTAAAATTAGCATGTTTAAAGTGATTTTCATGCTTCCAGGGGCCCAAAACACAAGATTTATGGAATGGTTAAAAGTGCATGAAAATGGCCAATTTACTCACTCTGAGTTCTCAAAAAGGGTTTCTTCACCCCGGGAAGTTAATTAAATACCATTTGGAGGCATTTAATGTTAGAGCAAAAACGGCTGATTTTCGACAAAAGAGATAACACCCCCCCATTACGTCATGCTTCAGAAATGTGGAAAATGGTCCGTTTTCAAATGTTTTATTTTTGAACGTCAGTTCACATTTGTAGGTGGATCATCAGTGTTAGAGCTAAAATTAGCATGTTTAAAGTGATTTTCATGCTTCCAGGGGCTCGGGAAGTTAATTAAATACCATTTGGAGGCATTTAATGTTCGAGCAAAAACGGCTGATTTTCGACAAAAGAGATAACACCCCCCCATTACGTCATGCTTCAGAAATGTGGAAAATTTGTCCGTTTTCAAATGTTTTATTTTTGAACGTCAGTTCACATTTGTAGGTGGATCATCAGTGTTAGAGCTAAAATTAGCATGTTTAAAGTGATTTTCATGCTTCCAGGGGCTCGGGAAGTGAAATAAATACCATTTGGCGGCATTTAATGTTCGAGCAAAAACGGCTGATTTTCGACAAAAGAGATAACACCCCCCCATTACGTCATGCTTCAGAAATGTGGAAAATGGTCCGTTTTCAAATGTTTTATTTTTGAACGTCAGTTCACATTTGTAGGTGGATCATCAGTGTTAGAGCTAAAATTAGCATGTTTAAAGTGATTTTCATGCTTCCAGGGGCCCAAAACACAAGATTTATGGAATGGTTAAAAGTGCATGAAAATGGCCAATTTACTCACTCTGAGTTCTCAAAAAGGGGTTCTTCACCCCGGGAAGTTAATTAAATACCATTTGGAGGCATTTAATGTTAGAGCAAAAACGGCTGATTTTCGACAAAAGAGATAACACCCCCCCCATTACGTCATGCTTCAGAAATGTGGAAAATGGTCCGTTTTCAAATGTTTATTTTTTGAATGTCAGTTCACATTTGTAGGTGGATCATCAGTGTTAGAGCTAAAATTAGCATGTTTAAAGTGATTTTCATGCTTCCAGGGGCTCGGGAAGTTAATTAAATACCATTTGGAGGCATTTAATGTTCGACCAAAAACGGCTGATTTTCGACAAAAGAGATAACACCCCCCATTACGTCATGCTTCAGAAATGTGGAAAATGGTCCGTTTTCAAATGTTTTATTTTTGAACGTCAGTTCACATTTGTAGGTGGATCATCAGTGTTAGAGCTAAAATTAGCATGTTTAAAGTGATTTTCATGCTTCCAGGGGCTCGGGAAGTGAAATAAATACCATTTGGAGGCATTTAATGTTCGAGCAAAAACAGCTGATTTTCGACAAAAGAGATAACACCCCCCCATTACGTCATGCTTCAGAAATGTGGAAAATGGTCCGTTTTCAAATGTTTTATTTTTGAACGTCAGTTCACATTTGTAGGTGGATCATCAGTGTTAGAGCTAAAATTAGCATGTTTAAAGTGATTTTCATGCTTCCAGGGGCTCGGGAAGTTAATTAAATACCATTTGGAGGCATTTAATGTTCGAGCAAAAACGGCTGATTTTCGACAAAAGAGATAACACCCCCCCATTACGTCATGCTTCAGAAATGTGGAAAATGGTCAGTTTTCAAATGTTTTATTTTTGAACGTCAGTTCACATTTGTAGGTGGATCATCAGTGTTAGAGCTAAAATTAGCATGTTTAAAGTGATTTTCATGCTTCCAGGGGCTCGGGAAGTTAATTAAATACCATTTGGAGGCATTTAATGTTAGAGCAAAAACGGCTGATTTTCGACAAAAGAGATAACACCCCCCCATTACGTCATGCTTCAGAAATGTGGAAAATGGTTCGTTTTCAAATGTTTTATTTTTGAACGTCAGTTCACATTTGTAGGTGGATCATCAGTGTTAGAGCTAAAATTAGCATGTTTAAAGTGATTTTCATGCTTCCAGGGGCCCAAAACACAAGATTTATGGAATGGTTAAAAGTGCATGAAAATGGCCAATTTACTCACTCTGAGTTCTCAAAAAGGGTTTCTTCACCCCGGGAAGTTAATTAAATACCATTTGGAGGCATTTAATGTTCGAGCAAAAACGGCTGATTTTCGACAAAAGAGATAACACCCCCCCATTACGTCATGCTTCAGAAATGTGGAAAATGGTCCGTTTTCAAATGTTTTATTTTTGAACGTCAGTTCACATTTGTAGGTGGATCATCAGTGTTAGAGCTAAAATTAGCATGTTTAAAGTGATTTTCATGCTTCCAGGGGCTCGGGAAGTTAATTAAATACCATTTGGAGGCATTTAATGTTCGAGCAAAAACGGCTGATTTTCGACAAAAGAGATAACACCCCCCCATTACGTCATGCTTCAGAAATGTGGAAAATGGTCCGTTTTCAAACGTTTTATTTTTGAACGTCAGTTCACATTTGTAGGTGGATCATCAGTGTTAGAGCTAAAATTAGCATGTTTAAAGTGATTTTCATGCTTCCAGGGGCTCGGGAAGTTAATTAAATACCATTTGGAGGCATTTAATGTTCGAGCAAAAACGGCTGATTTTCGACAAAAGAGATAACACCCCCCCATTACGTCATGCTTCAGAAATGTGGAAAATGGTCCGTTTTCAAATGTTTTATTTTTGAACGTCAGTTCACATTTGTAGGTGGATCATCAGTGTTAGAGCTAAAATTAGCATGTTTAAAGTGATTTTCATGCTTCCAGGGGCTCGGGAAGTGAAATAAATACCATTTGGAGGCATTTAATGTTCGAGCAAAAACGGCTGATTTTCGACAAAAGAGATAACACCCCCCCATTACGTCATGCTTCAGAAATGTGGAAAATGGTCCGTTTTCAAATGTTTTATTTTTGAACGTCAGTTCACATTTGTAGGTGGATCATCAGTGTTAGAGCTAAAATTAGCATGTTTAAAGTGATTTTCATGCTTCCAGGGGCCCAAAACACAAGATTTATGGAATGGTTAAAAGTGCATGAAAATGGCCAATTTACTCACTCTGAGTTCTCAAAAAGGGTTTCTTCACCCCGGGAAGTTAATTAAATACCATTTGGAGGCATTTAATGTTCGAGCAAAAACGGCTGATTTTCGACAAAAGAGATAACACCCCCCCATTACGTCATGCTTCAGAAATGTGGAAAATGGTCCGTTTTCAAATGTTTTATTTTTGAACGTCAGTTCACATTTGTAGGTGGATCATCAGTGTTAGAGCTAAAATTAGCATGTTTAAAGTGATTTTCATGCTTCCAGGGGCTCGGGAAGTTAATTAAATACCATTTGGAGGCATTTAATGTTCGAGCAAAAACGGCTGATTTTCGACAAAAGAGATAACACCCCCCCATTACGTCATGCTTCAGAAATGTGGAAAATGGTCCGTTTTCAAATGTTTTATTTTTGAACGTCAGTTCACATTTGTAGGTGGATCATCAGTGTTAGAGCTAAAATTAGCATGTTTAAAGTGATTTTCATGCTTCCAGGGGCCCAAAACACAAGATTTATGGAATGGTTAAAAGTGCATGAAAATGGCCATTTACTCACTCTGAGTTCTCAAAAAGGGTTTCTTCACCCCGGGAAGTTAATTAAATACCATTTGGAGGCATTTAATGTTAGAGCAAAAACGGCTGATTTTCGACAAAAGAGATAACACCCCCCCATTACGTCATGCTTCAGAAATGTGGAAAATGGTCCGTTTTCAAATGTTTTATTTTTGAACGTCAGTTCACATTTGTAGGTGGATCATCAGTGTTAGAGCTAAAATTAGCATGTTTAAAGTGATTTTCATGCTTCCAGGGGCTCGGGAAGTGAAATAAATACCATTTGGAGGCATTTAATGTTCGAGCAAAAACGGCTGATTTTCGACAAAAGAGATAACACCCCCCCATTACGTCATGCTTCAGAAATGTGGAAAATGGTCCGTTTTCAAATGTTTTATTTTTGAACGTCAGTTCACATTTGTAGGTGGATCATCAGTGTTAGAGCTAAAATTAGCATGTTTAAAGTGATTTTCATGCTTCCAGGGGCTCGGGAAGTTAATTAAATACCATTTGGAGGCATTTAATGTTCGAGCAAAAACGGCTGATTTTCGACAAAAGAGATAACACCCCCCCCCATTACGTCATGCTTCAGAAATGTGGAAAATGGTCCGTTTTCAAATGTTTTATTTTTGAACGTCAGTTCACATTTGTAGGTGGATCATCAGTGTTAGAGCTAAAATTAGCATGTTTAAAGTGATTTTCATGCTTCCAGGGGCCCAAAACACAAGATTTATGGAATGGTTAAAAGTGCATGAAAATGGCCAATTTACTCACTCTGAGTTCTCAAAAAGGGTTTCTTCACCCCGGGAAGTTAATTAAATACCATTTGGAGGCATTTAATGTTAGAGCAAAAACGGCTGATTTTCGACAAAAGAGATAACACCCCCCCATTACGTCATGCTTCAGAAATGTGGAAAATGGTCCGTTTTCAAATGTTTTATTTTTGAACGTCAGTTCACATTTGTAGGTAGATCATCAGTGTTAGAGCTAAAATTAGCATGTTTAAAGTGATTTTTTTATGCTTCCAGGGGCTCGGGAAGTGAAATAAATACCATTTGGAGGCATTTAATGTTCGAGCAAAAACGGCTGATTTTCGACAAAAGAGATAACACCCCCCCATTACGTCATGCTTCAGAAATGTGGAAAATGGTCCGTTTTCAAATGTTTTCTTTTTGAACGTCAGTTCACATTTGTAGGTGGATCATCAGTGTTAGAGCTAAAATTAGCATGTTTAAAGTGATTTTCATGCTTCCAGGGGCTCGGGAAGTTAATTAAATACCATTTGGAGGCATTTAATGTTCGAGCAAAAACGGCTGATTTTCGACAAAAGAGATAACACCCCCCCCATTACGTCATGCTTCAGAAATGTGGAAAATGGTCCGTTTTCAAATGTTTTATTTTTGAACGTCAGTTCACATTTGTAGGTGGATCATCAGTGTTAGAGCTAAAATTAGCATGTTTAAAGTGATTTTCATGCTTCCAGGGGCTCGGGAAGTGAAATAAATACCATTTGGAGGCATTTAATGTTCGAGCAAAAACGGCTGATTTTCGACAAAAGAGATAACACCCCCCCATTACGTCATGCTTCAGAAATGTGGAAAATGGTCCGTTTTCAAATGTTTTATTTTTGAACGTCAGTTCACATTTGTAGGTGGATCATCAGTGTTAGAACTAAAATTAGCATGTTTAAAGTGATTTTCATGCTTCCAGGGGCTCGGGAAGTGAAATAAATACCATTTGGAGGCATTTAATGTTCGAGCAAAAACGGCTGATTTTCGACAAAAGAGATAACACCCCCCCATTACGTCATGCTTCAGAAATGTGGAAAATGGTCCGTTTTCAAATGTTTTATTTTTGAACGTCAGTTCACATTTGTAGGTGGATCATCAGTGTTAGAGCTAAAATTAGCATGTTTAAAGTGATTTTCATGCTTCCAGGGGCCTAAAACACAAGATTTATGGAATGGTTAAAAGTGCATGAAAATGGCCAATTTACTCACTCTGAGTTCTCAAAAAGGGTTTCTTCACCCTGGGAAGTTAATTAAATACCATTTGGAGGCATTTAATGTTCGAGCAAAAACGGCTGATTTTCGACAAAAGAGATAACACCCCCCCATTACGTCATGCTTCAGAAATGTGGAAAATGGTCCGTTTTCAAATGTTTTCTTTTTGAACGTCAGTTCACATTTGTAGGTGGATCATCAGTGTTAGAGCTAAAATTAGCATGTTTAAAGTGATTTTCATGCTTCCAGGGGCCTGGGAAGTTAATTAAATACCATTTGGAGGCATTTAATGTTCGAGCAAAAACGGCTGATTTTCGACAAAAGAGATAACACCCCCCATTACGTCATGCTTCAGAAATGTGGAAAATGGTCCGTTTTCAAATGTTTTATTTTTGAACGTCAGTTCACATTTGTAGGTGGATCATCAGTGTTAGAGCTAAAATTAGCATGTTTAAAGTGATTTTCATGCTTCCAGGGGCTCGGGAAGTTAATTAAATACCATTTGGAGGCATTTAATGTTCGAGCAAAAACGGCTGATTTTCGACAAAAGAGATAACACCCCCCCCATTACGTCATGCTTCAGAAATGTGGAAAATTTGTCCGTTTTCAAATGTTTTATTTTTGAACGTCAGTTCACATTTGTAGGTGGATCATCAGTGTTAGAGCTAAAATTAGCATGTTTAAAGTGATTTTCATGCTTCCAGGGGCTCGGGAAGTGAAATAAATACCATTTGGAGGCATTTAATGTTCGAGCAAAAACGGCTGATTTTCGACAAAAGAGATAACACCCCCCCATTACGTCATGCTTCAGAAATGTGGAAAATGGTCCGTTTTCAAATGTTTTATTTTTGAACGTCAGTTCACATTTGTAGTTGGATCATCAGTGTTAGAGCTAAAATTAGCATGTTTAAAGTGATTTTCATGCTTCCAGGGGCCCAAAACACAAGATTTATGGAATGGTTAAAAGTGCATGAAAATGGCCAATTTACTCACTCTGAGTTCTCAAAAAGGGGTTCTTCACCCCGGGAAGTTAATTAAATACCATTTGGAGGCATTTAATGTTAGAGCAAAAACGGCTGATTTTCGACAAAAGAGATAACACCCCCCCATTACGTCATGCTTCAGAAATGTGGAAAATGGTCCGTTTTCAAATGTTTATTTTTTGAATGTCAGTTCACATTTGTAGGTGGATCATCAGTGTTAGAGCTAAAATTAGCATGTTTAAAGTGATTTTCATGCTTCCAGGGGCTCGGGAAGTTAATTAAATACCATTTGGAGGCATTTAATGTTCGAGCAAAAACGGCTGATTTTCGACAAAAGAGATAACACCCCCCCATTACGTCATGCTTCAGAAATGTGGAAAATGGTCCGTTTTCAAATGTTTTATTTTTGAACGTCAGTTCACATTTGTAGGTGGATCATCAGTGTTAGAGCTAAAATTAGCATGTTTAAAGTGATTTTCATGTTTCCAGGGGTTTGGGAAGTGAAATAAATACCATTTGGAGGCATTTAATGTTCGAGCAAAAACGGCTGATTTTCGACAAAAGAGATAACACCCCCCCATTACGTCATGCTTCAGAAATGTGGAAAATGGTCCGTTTTCAAATGTTTTATTCTTGAACGTCAGTTCACATTTGTAGGTGGATCATCAGTGTTAGAGCTAAAATTAGCATGTTTAAAGTGATTTTCATGCTTCCAGGGGCTCGGGAAGTTAATTAAATACCATTTGGAGGCATTTAATGTTCGAGCAAAAACGGCTGATTTTCGACAAAAGAGATAACACCCCCCCATTACGTCATGCTTCAGAAATGTGGAAAATGGTCCGTTTTCAAATGTTTTATTTTTGAACGTCAGTTCACATTTGTAGGTGGATCATCAGTGTTAGAGCTAAAATTAGCATGTTTAAAGTGATTTTCATGCTTCCAGGGGCTCGGGAAGTTAATTAAATACCATTTGGAGGCATTTAATGTTAGAGCAAAAACGGCTGATTTTCGACAAAAGAGATAACACCCCCCATTACGTCATGCTTCAGAAATGTGGAAAATGGTCCGTTTTCAAATGTTTTATTTTTGAACGTCAGTTCACATTTGAGGGTGGATCATCAGTGTTAGAGCTAAAATTAGCATGTTTAAAGTGATTTTCATGCTTCCAGGGGCCCAAAACACAAGATTTATGGAATGGTTAAAAGTGCATGAAAATGGCCAATTTACTCACTCTGAGTTCTCAAAAAGGGTTTCTTCACCCCGGGAAGTTAATTAAATACCATTTGGAGGCATTTAATGTTAGAGCAAAAACGGCTGATTTTCGACAAAAGAGATAACACCCCCCCATTACGTCATGCTTCAGAAATGTGGAAAATGGTTCGTTTTCAAATGTTTTATTTTTGAACGTCAGTTCACATTTGTAGGTGGATCATCAGTGTTAGAGCTAAAATTAGCATGTTTAAAGTGATTTTCATGCTTCCAGGGGCCCAAAACACAAGATTTATGGAATGGTTAAAAGTGCATGAAAATGGCCAATTTACTCACTCTGAGTTCTCAAAAAGGGTTTCTTCACCCCGGGAAGTTAATTAAATACCATTTGGAGGCATTTAATGTTCGAGCAAAAACGGCTGATTTTCGACAAAAGAGATAACACCCCCCCATTACGTCATGCTTCAGAAATGTGGAAAATGGTCCGTTTTCAAATGTTTTATTTTTGAACGTCAGTTCACATTTGTAGGTGGATCATCAGTGTTAGAGCTAAAATTAGCATGTTTAAAGTGATTTTCATGCTTCCAGGGGCTCGGGAAGTTAATTAAATACCATTTGGAGGCATTTAATGTTCGAGCAAAAACGGCTGATTTTCGACAAAAGAGATAACACCCCCCCATTACGTCATGCTTCAGAAATGTGGAAAATGGTCCGTTTTCAAACGTTTTATTTTTGAACGTCAGTTCACATTTGTAGGTGGATCATCAGTGTTAGAGCTAAAATTAGCATGTTTAAAGTGATTTTCATGCTTCCAGGGGCCCAAAACACAAGATTTATGGAATGGTTAAAAGTGCATGAAAATGGCCAATTTACTCACTCTGAGTTCTCAAAAAGGGTTTCTTCACCCCGGGAAGTTAATTAAATACCATTTGGAGGCATTTAATGTTAGAGCAAAAACGGCTGATTTTCAACAAAAGAGATAACACCCCCCCATTACGTCATGCTTCAGAAATGTGGAAAATGGTCCGTTTTCAAATGTTTTATTTTTGAACGTCAGTTCACATTTGTAGGTGGATCATCAGTGTTAGAGCTAAAATTAGCATGTTTAAAGTGATTTTCATGCTTCCAGGGGCTCGGGAAGTGAAATAAATACCATTTGGAGGCATTTAATGTTCGAGCAAAAACGGCAGATTTTCGACAAAAGAGATAACACCCCCCCATTACGTCATGCTTCAGAAATGTGGAAAATGGTCCGTTTTCAAATGTTTTATTTTTGAACGTAAGTTCACATTTGTAGGTGGATCATCAGTGTTAGAGCTAAAATTAGCATGTTTAAAGTGATTTTCATGCTTCCAGGGGCTCGGGAAGTGAAATAAATACCATTGGGAGGCATTTAATGTTCGAGCAAAAACGGCTGATTTTCGACAAAAGAGATAACACCCCCCCATTACGTCATGCTTCAGAAATGTGGAAAATGGTCCATTTTCAAATGTTTTATTTTTGAACGTCAGTTCACATTTGTAGGTGGATCATCAGTGTTAGAGCTAAAATTAGCATGTTTAAAGTGATTTTCATGCTTCCAGGGGCCCAAAACACAAGATTTATGGAATGGTTAAAAGTGCATGAAAATGGCCAATTTACTCACTCTGAGTTCTCAAAAAGGGTTTCTTCACCCCGGGAAGTTAATTAAATACCATTTGGAGGCATTTAATGTTCGAGCAAAAACGGCTGATTTTCGACAAAAGAGATAACACCCCCCATTACGTCATGCTTCAGAAATGTGGAAAATGGTCCGTTTTCAAATGTTTTATTTTTGAACGTCAGTTCACATTTGTAGGTGGATCATCAGTGTTAGAGCTAAAATTAGCATGTTTAAAGTGATTTTCATGCTTCCAGGGGCTCGGGAAGTTAATTAAATACCATTTGGAGGCATTTAATGTTCGAGCAAAAACGGCTGATTTTCGACAAAAGAGATAACACCCCCCCATTACGTCATGCTTCAGAAATGTGGAAAATGGTCCGTTTTCAAACGTTTTATTTTTGAACGTCAGTTCACATTTGTAGGTGGATCATCAGTGTTAGAGCTAAAATTAGCATGTTTAAAGTGATTTTCATGCTTCCAGGGGCCCAAAACACAAGATTTATGGAATGGTTAAAAGTGCATGAAAATGGCCAATTTACTCACTCTGAGTTCTCAAAAAGGGTTTCTTCACCCCGGGAAGTTAATTAAATACCATTTGGAGGCATTTAATGTTAGAGCAAAAACGGCTGATTTTCAACAAAAGAGATAACACCCCCCCATTACGTCATGCTTCAGAAATGTGGAAAATGGTCCGTTTTCAAATGTTTTATTTTTGAACGTCAGTTCACATTTGTAGGTGGATCATCAGTGTTAGAGCTAAAATTAGCATGTTTAAAGTGATTTTCATGCTTCCAGGGGCTCGGGAAGTGAAATAAATACCATTTGGAGGCATTTAATGTTCGAGCAAAAACGGCAGATTTTCGACAAAAGAGATAACACCCCCCCATTACGTCATGCTTCAGAAATGTGGAAAATGGTCCGTTTTCAAATGTTTTATTTTTGAACGTAAGTTCACATTTGTAGGTGGATCATCAGTGTTAGAGCTAAAATTAGCATGTTTAAAGTGATTTTCATGCTTCCAGGGGCTCGGGAAGTGAAATAAATACCATTTGGAGGCATTTAATGTTCGAGCAAAAACGGCTGATTTTCGACAAAAGAGATAACACCCCCCCATTACGTCATGCTTCAGAAATGTGGAAAATGGTCCGTTTTCAAATGTTTTATTTTTGAACGTCAGTTCACATTTGTAGGTGGATCATCAGTGTTAGAGCTAAAATTAGCATGTTTAAAGTGATTTTCATGCTTCCAGGGGCCCAAAACACAAGATTTATGGAATGGTTAAAAGTGCATGAAAATGGCCAATTAACTCACTCTGAGTTCTCAAAAAGGGTTTCTTCACCCCGGGAAGTTAATTAAATACCATTTGGAGGCATTTAATGTTCGAGCAAAAACGGCTGATTTTCGACAAAAGAGATAACACCCCCCCATTACGTCATGCTTCAGAAATGTGGAAAATGGTCCGTTTTCAAATGTTTTATTTTTGAACGTCAGTTCACATTTGTAGGTGGATCATCAGTGTTAGAGCTAAAATTAGCATGTTTAAAGTGATTTTCATGCTTCCAGGGGCCCAAAACACAAGATTTATGGAATGGTTAAAAGTGCATGAAAATGGCCAATTTACTCACTCTGAGTTCTCAAAAAGGGGTTCTTCACCCCGGGAAGTTAATTAAATACCATTTGGAGGCATTTAATGTTAGAGCAAAAACGGCTGATTTTCGACAAAAGAGATAACACCCCCCCATTACGTCATGCTTCAGAAATGTGGAAAATGGTCCGTTTTCAAATGTTTATTTTTTGAACGTCAGTTCACATTTGTAGGTGGATCATCAGTGTTAGAGCTAAAATTAGCATGTTTAAAGTGATTTCATGCTTCCAGGGGCCCAAAACACAAGATTTATGGAATGGTTAAAAGTGCATGAAAATGGCCAATTTACTCACTCTGAGTTCTCAAAAAGGGGTTCTTCACCCCGGGAAGTTAATTAAATACCATTTGGAGGCATTTAATGTTCGAGCAAAAACGGCTGATTTTCGACAAAAGAGATAACACCCCCCCATTACGTCATGCTTCAGAAATGTGGAAAATGGTCCGTTTTCAAATGTTTTATTTTTGAACGTCAGTTCACATTTGTAGGTGGATCATCAGTGTTAGAGCTAAAATTAGCATGTTTAAAGTGATTTTCATGCTTCCAGGGGCTCGGGAAGTTAATTAAATACCATTTGGAGGCATTTAATGTTCGAGCAAAAACGGCTGATTTTCGACAAAAGAGATAACACCCCCCCATTACGTCATGCTTCAGAAATGTGGAAAATGGTCCGTTTTCAAACGTTTTATTTTTGAACGTCAGTTCACATTTGTAGGTGGATCATCAGTGTTAGAGCTAAAATTAGCATGTTTAAAGTGATTTTCATGCTTCCAGGGGCCCAAAACACAAGATTTATGGAATGGTTAAAAGTGCATGAAAATGGCCAATTTACTCACTCTGAGTTCTCAAAAAGGGTTTCTTCACCCCGGGAAGTTAATTAAATACCATTTGGAGGCATTTAATGTTAGAGCAAAAACGGCTGATTTTCAACAAAAGAGATAACACCCCCCCATTACGTCATGCTTCAGAAATGTGGAAAATGGTCCGTTTTCAAATGTTTTATTTTTGAACGTCAGTTCACATTCGTAGGTGGATCACCAGTGTTAGAGCTAAAATTAGCATGTTTAAAGTGATTTTCATGCTTCCAGGGGCTCGGGAAGTGAAATAAATACCATTTGGAGGCATTTAATGTTCGAGCAAAAACGGCAGATTTTCGACAAAAGAGATAACACCCCCCCATTACGTCATGCTTCAGAAATGTGGAAAATGGTCCGTTTTCAAATGTTTTATTTTTGAACGTAAGTTCACATTTGTAGGTGGATCATCAGTGTTAGAGCTAAAATTAGCATGTTTAAAGTGATTTTCATGCTTCCAGGGGCTCGGGAAGTGAAATAAATACCATTGGGAGGCATTTAATGTTCGAGCAAAAACGGCTGATTTTCGACAAAAGAGATAACACCCCCCCCATTACGTCATGCTTCAGAAATGTGGAAAATGGTCCATTTTCAAATGTTTTATTTTTGAACGTCAGTTCACATTTGTAGGTGGATCATCAGTGTTAGAGCTAAAATTAGCATGTTTAAAGTGATTTTCATGCTTCCAGGGGCCCAAAACACAAGATTTATGGAATGGTTAAAAGTGCATGAAAATGGCCAATTTACTCACTCTGAGTTCTCAAAAAGGGTTTCTTCACCCCGGGAAGTTAATTAAATACCATTTGGAGGCATTTAATGTTCGAGCAAAAACGGCTGATTTTCGACAAAAGAGATAACACCCCCCATTACGTCATGCTTCAGAAATGTGGAAAATGGTCCGTTTTCAAATGTTTTATTTTTGAACGTCAGTTCACATTTGTAGGTGGATCATCAGTGTTAGAGCTAAAATTAGCATGTTTAAAGTGATTTTCATGCTTCCAGGGGCTCGGGAAGTTAATTAAATACCATTTGGAGGCATTTAATGTTCGAGCAAAAACGGCTGATTTTCGACAAAAGAGATAACACCCCCCCATTACGTCATGCTTCAGAAATGTGGAAAATGGTCCGTTTTCAAACGTTTTATTTTTGAACGTCAGTTCACATTTGTAGGTGGATCATCAGTGTTAGAGCTAAAATTAGCATGTTTAAAGTGATTTTCATGCTTCCAGGGGCCCAAAACACAAGATTTATGGAATGGTTAAAAGTGCATGAAAATGGCCAATTTACTCACTCTGAGTTCTCAAAAAGGGTTTCTTCACCCCGGGAAGTTAATTAAATACCATTTGGAGGCATTTAATGTTAGAGCAAAAACGGCTGATTTTCAACAAAAGAGATAACACCCCCCCATTACGTCATGCTTCAGAAATGTGGAAAATGGTCCGTTTTCAAATGTTTTATTTTTGAACGTCAGTTCACATTTGTAGGTGGATCATCAGTGTTAGAGCTAAAATTAGCATGTTTAAAGTGATTTTCATGCTTCCAAGGGCTCGGGAAGTGAAATAAATACCATTTGGAGGCATTTAATGTTCGAGCAAAAACGGCAGATTTTCGACAAAAGAGATAACACCCCCCCATTACGTCATGCTTCAGAAATGTGGAAAATGGTCCGTTTTCAAATGTTTTATTTTTGAACGTAAGTTCACATTTGTAGGTGGATCATCAGTGTTAGAGCTAAAATTAGCATGTTTAAAGTGATTTTCATGCTTCCAGGGGCTCGGGAAGTGAAATAAATACCATTTGGAGGCATTTAATGTTCGAGCAAAAACGGCTGATTTTCGACAAAAGAGATAACACCCCCCCATTACGTCATGCTTCAGAAATGTGGAAAATGGTCCGTTTTCAAATGTTTTATTTTTGAACGTCAGTTCACATTTGTAGGTGGATCATCAGTGTTAGAGCTAAAATTAGCATGTTTAAAGTGATTTTCATGCTTCCAGGGGCCCAAAACACAAGATTTATGGAATGGTTAAAAGTGCATGAAAATGGCCAATTTACTCACTCTGAGTTCTCAAAAAGGGGTTCTTCACCCCGGGAAGTTAATTAATTACCATTTGGAGGCATTTAATGTTAGAGCAAAAACGGCTGATTTTCGACAAAAGAGATAACACCCCCCCATTACGTCATGCTTCAGAAATGTGGAAAATGGTCCGTTTTCAAATGTTTATTTTTTGAACGTCAGTTCACATTTGTAGGTGGATCATCAGTGTTAGAGCTAAAATTAGCATGTTTAAAGTGATTTTCATGCTTCCAGGGGCCCAAAACACAAGATTTATGGAATGGTTAAAAGTGCATGAAAATGGCCAATTTACTCACTCTGAGTTCTCAAAAAGGGGTTCTTCACCCCGGGAAGTTAATTAAATACCATTTGGAGGCATTTAATGTTAGAGCAAAAACGGCTGATTTTCGACAAAAGAGATAACACCCCCCCATTACGTCATGCTTCAGAAATGTGGAAAATGGTCCGTTTTCAAATGTTTTATTTTTGAACGTCAGTTCACATTTGTAGGTGGATCATCAGTGTTAGAGCTAAAATTAGCATGTTTAAAGTGATTTTCATGCTTCCAGGGGCTCGGGAAGTTAATTAAATACCATTTGGAGGCATTTAATGTTCGAGCAAAAACGGCTGATTTTCGACAAAAGAGATAACACCCCCCCATTACGTCATGCTTCAGAAATGTGGAAAATGGTCCGTTTTCAAATGTTTTATTTTTGAACGTCAGTTCACATTTGTAGGTGGATCATCAGTGTTAGAGCTAAAATTAGCATGTTTAAAGTGATTTTCATGCTTCCAGGGGCTCGGGAAGTGAAATAAATACCATTTGGAGGCATTTAATGTTCGAGCAAAAACGGCTGATTTTCGACAAAAGAGATAACACCCCCCCATTACGTCATGCTTCAGAAATGTGGAAAATGGTCCGTTTTCAAATGTTTTATTTTTGAACGTCAGTTCACATTTGTAGGTGGATCATCAGTGTTAGAGCTAAAATTAGCATGTTTAAAGTGATTTTCATGCTTCCAGGGGCTCGGGAAGTTAATTAAATACCATTTGGAGGCATTTAATGTTCGAGCAAAAACGGCTGATTTTCGACAAAAGAGATAACACCCCCCCATTACGTCATGCTTCAGAAATGTGGAAAATGGTCCGTTTTCAAATGTTTTATTTTTGAACGTCAGTTCACATTTGTAGGTGGATCATCAGTGTTAGAGCTAAAATTAGCATGTTTAAAGTGATTTTCATGCTTCCAGGGGCTCGGGAAGTTAATTAAATACCATTTGGAGGCATTTAATGTTAGAGCAAAAACGGCTGATTTTCGACAAAAGAGATAACACCCCCCCATTACGTCATGCTTCAGAAATGTGGAAAATGGTCCGTTTTCAAATGTTTTATTTTTGAACGTCAGTTCACATTTGTAGGTGGATCATCAGTGTTAGAGCTAAAATTAGCATGTTTAAAGTGATTTTCATGCTTCCAGGGGCCCAAAACACAAGATTTATGGAATGGTTAAAAGTGCATGAAAATGGCCAATTTACTCACTCTGAGTTCTCAAAAAGGGTTTCTTCACCCCGGGAAGTTAATTAAATACCATTTGGAGGCATTTAATGTTAGAGCAAAAACGGCTGATTTTCGACAAAAGAGATAACACCCCCCCATTACGTCATGCTTCAGAAATGTGGAAAATGGTTCGTTTTCAAATGTTTTATTTTTGAACGTCAGTTCACATTTGTAGGTGGATCATCAGTGTTAGAGCTAAAATTAGCATGTTTAAAGTGATTTTCATGCTTCCAGGGGCCCAAAACACAAGATTTATGGAATGGTTAAAAGTGCATGAAAATGGCCAATTTACTCACTCTGAGTTCTCAAAAAGGGTTTCTTCACCCCGGGAAGTTAATTAAATACCATTTGGAGGCATTTAATGTTCGAGCAAAAACGGCTGATTTTCGACAAAAGAGATAACACCCCCCCATTACGTCATGCTTCAGAAATGTGGAAAATGGTCCGTTTTCAAATGTTTTATTTTTGAACGTCAGTTCACATTTGTAGGTGGATCATCAGTGTTAGAGCTAAAATTAGCATGTTTAAAGTGATTTTCATGCTTCCAGGGGCTCGGGAAGTGAAATAAATACCATTTGGAGGCATTTAATGTTCGAGCAAAAACGGCAGATTTTCGACAAAAGAGATAACACCCCCCCATTACGTCATGCTTCAGAAATGTGGAAAATGGTCCGTTTTCAAATGTTTTATTTTTGAACGTAAGTTCACATTTGTAGGTGGATCATCAGTGTTAGAGCTAAAATTAGCATGTTTAAAGTGATTTTCATGCTTCCAGGGGCTCGGGAAGTGAAATAAATACCATTTGGAGGCATTTAATGTTCGAGCAAAAACGGCTGATTTTCGACAAAAGAGATAACACCCCCCCATTACGTCATGCTTCAGAAATGTGGAAAATGGTCCGTTTTCAAATGTTTTATTTTTGAACGTCAGTTCACATTTGTAGGTGGATCATCAGTGTTAGAGCTAAAATTAGCATGTTTAAAGTGATTTTCATGCTTCCAGGGGCCCAAAACACAAGATTTATGGAATGGTTAAAAGTGCATGAAAATGGCCAATTTACTCACTCTGAGTTCTCAAAAAGGGTTTCTTCACCCCGGGAAGTTAATTAAATACCATTTGGAGGCATTTAATGTTCGAGCAAAAACGGCTGATTTTCGACAAAAGAGATAACACCCCCCCATTACGTCATGCTTCAGAAATGTGGAAAATGGTCCGTTTTCAAATGTTTTATTTTTGAACGTCAGTTCACATTTGTAGGTGGATCATCAGTGTTAGAGCTAAAATTAGCATGTTTAAAGTGATTTTCATGCTTCCAGGGGCCCAAAACACAAGATTTATGGAATGGTTAAAAGTGCATGAAAATGGCCAATTTACTCACTCTGAGTTCTCAAAAAGGGGTTCTTCACCCCGGGAAGTTAATTAAATACCATTTGGAGGCATTTAATGTTAGAGCAAAAACGGCTGATTTTCGACAAAAGAGATAACACCCCCCCATTACGTCATGCTTCAGAAATGTGGAAAATGGTCCGTTTTCAAATGTTTATTTTTTGAACGTCAGTTCACATTTGTAGGTGGATCATCAGTGTTAGAGCTAAAATTAGCATGTTTAAAGTGATTTTCATGCTTCCAGGGGCCCAAAACACAAGATTTATGGAATGGTTAAAAGTGCATGAAAATGGCCAATTTACTCACTCTGAGTTCTCAAAAAGGGGTTCTTCACCCCGGGAAGTTAATTAAATACCATTTGGAGGCATTTAATGTTAGAGCAAAAACGGCTGATTTTCGACAAAAGAGATAACACCCCCCCATTACGTCATGCTTCAGAAATGTGGAAAATGGTCCGTTTTCAAATGTTTTATTTTTGAACGTCAGTTCACATTTGTAGGT
Source organism: Lissotriton vulgaris (assembly GCF_964263255.1). Taxonomy (NCBI): domain Eukaryota; kingdom Metazoa; phylum Chordata; class Amphibia; order Caudata; family Salamandridae; genus Lissotriton; species Lissotriton vulgaris. The sequence goes on along the minus strand of NW_028249662.1, from coordinate 61,242 downwards.
GGATCATCAGTGTTAGAGCTAAAATTAGCATGTTTAAAGTGATTTTCATGCTTCCAGGGGCTCGGGAAGTTAATTAAATACCATTTGGAGGCATTTAATGTTCGAGCAAAAACGGCTGATTTTCGACAAAAGAGATAACACCCCCCCATTACGTCATGCTTCAGAAATGTGGAAAATGGTCCGTTTTCAAATGTTTTATTTTTGAACGTCAGTTCACATTTGTAGGTGGATCATCAGTGTTAGAGCTAAAATTAGCATGTTTAAAGTGATTTTCATGCTTCCAGGGGCTCGGGAAGTGAAATAAATACCATTTGGAGGCATTTAATGTTCGAGCAAAAACGGCTGATTTTCGACAAAAGAGATAACACCCCCCCATTACGTCATGCTTCAGAAATGTGGAAAATGGTCCGTTTTCAAATGTTTTATTTTTGAACGTCAGTTCACATTTGTAGGTGGATCATCAGTGTTAGAGCTAAAATTAGCATGTTTAAAGTGATTTTCATGCTTCCAGGGGCTCGGGAAGTTAATTAAATACCATTTGGAGGCATTTAATGTTCGAGCAAAAACGGCTGATTTTCGACAAAAGAGATAACACCCCCCCATTACGTCATGCTTCAGAAATGTGGAAAATGGTCCGTTTTCAAATGTTTTATTTTTGAACGTCAGTTCACATTTGTAGGTGGATCATCAGTGTTAGAGCTAAAATTAGCATGTTTAAAGTGATTTTCATGCTTCCAGGGGCTCGGGAAGTTAATTAAATACCATTTGGAGGCATTTAATGTTAGAGCAAAAACGGCTGATTTTCGACAAAAGAGATAACACCCCCCCATTACGTCATGCTTCAGAAATGTGGAAAATGGTCCGTTTTCAAATGTTTTATTTTTGAACGTCAGTTCACATTTGTAGGTGGATCATCAGTGTTAGAGCTAAAATTAGCATGTTTAAAGTGATTTTCATGCTTCCAGGGGCCCAAAACACAAGATTTATGGAATGGTTAAAAGTGCATGAAAATGGCCAATTTACTCACTCTGAGTTCTCAAAAAGGGTTTCTTCACCCCGGGAAGTTAATTAAATACCATTTGGAGGCATTTAATGTTAGAGCAAAAACGGCTGATTTTCGACAAAAGAGATAACACCCCCCATTACGTCATGCTTCAGAAATGTGGAAAATGGTTCGTTTTCAAATGTTTTATTTTTGAACGTCAGTTCACATTTGTAGGTGGATCATCAGTGTTAGAGCTAAAATTAGCATGTTTAAAGTGATTTTCATGCTTCCAGGGGCCCAAAACACAAGATTTATGGAATGGTTAAAAGTGCATGAAAATGGCCAATTTACTCACTCTGAGTTCTCAAAAAGGGTTTCTTCACCCCGGGAAGTTAATTAAATACCATTTGGAGGCATTTAATGTTCGAGCAAAAACGGCTGATTTTCGACAAAAGAGATAACACCCCCCCATTACGTCATGCTTCAGAAATGTGGAAAATGGTCCGTTTTCAAATGTTTTATTTTTGAACGTCAGTTCACATTTGTAGGTGGATCATCAGTGTTAGAGCTAAAATTAGCATGTTTAAAGTGATTTTCATGCTTCCAGGGGCTCGGGAAGTTAATTAAATACCATTTGGAGGCATTTAATGTTCGAGCAAAAACGGCTGATTTTCGACAAAAGAGATAACACCCCCCCATTACGTCATGCTTCAGAAATGTGGAAAATGGTCTGTTTTCAAACGTTTTATTTTTGAACGTCAGTTCACATTTGTAGGTGGATCATCAGTGTTAGAGCTAAAATTAGCATGTTTAAAGTGATTTTCATGCTTCCAGGGGCCCAAAACACAAGATTTATGGAATGGTTAAAAGTGCATGAAAATGGCAAATTTACTCACTCTGAGTTCTCAAAAAGGGTTTCTTCACCCCGGGAAGTTAATTAAATACCATTTGGAGGCATTTAATGTTAGAGCAAAAACGGCTGATTTTCAACAAAAGAGATAACACCCCCCCATTACGTCATGCTTCAGAAATGTGGAAAATGGTCCGTTTTCAAATGTTTTATTTTTGAACGTCAGTTCACATTTGTAGGTGGATCATCAGTGTTAGAGCTAAAATTAGCATGTTTAAAGTGATTTTCATGCTTCCAGGGGCTCGGGAAGTGAAATAAATACCATTTGGAGGCATTTAATGTTCGAGCAAAAACGGCAGATTTTCGACAAAAGAGATAACACCCCCCCATTACGTCATGCTTCAGAAATGTGGAAAATGGTCCGTTTTCAAATGTTTTATTTTTGAACGTAAGTTCACATTTGTAGGTGGATCATCAGTGTTAGAGCTAAAATTAGCATGTTTAAAGTGATTTTCATGCTTCCAGGGGCTCGGGAAGTGAAATAAATACCATTTGGAGGCATTTAATGTTCGAGCAAAAACTGCTGATTTTCGACAAAAGAGATAACACCCCCCCATTACGTCATGCTTCAGAAATGTGGAAAATGGTCCGTTTTCAAATGTTTTATTTTTGAACGTCAGTTCACATTTGTAGGTGGATCATCAGTGTTAGAGCTAAAATTAGCATGTTTAAAGTGATTTTCATGCTTCCAGGGGCTCGGGAAGTGAAATAAATACCATTTGGAGGCATTTAATGTTCGAGCAAAAACGGCTGATTTTCGACAAAAGAGATAACACCCCCCCATTACGTCATGCTTCAGAAATGTGGAAAATGGTCCGTTTTCAAATGTTTTATTTTTGAACGTCAGTTCACATTTGTAGGTGGATCATCAGTGTTAGAGCTAAAATTAGCATGTTTAAAGTGATTTTCATGCTTCCAGGGGCTCGGGAAGTTAATTAAATACCATTTGGAGGCATTTAATGTTCGAGCAAAAACGGCTGATTTTCGACAAAAGAGATAACACCCCCCCATTACGTCATGCTTCAGAAATGTGGAAAATGGTCCGTTTTCAAATGTTTTATTTTTGAACGTCAGTTCACATTTGTAGGTGGATCATCAGTGTTAGAGCTAAAATTAGCATGTTTAAAGTGATTTTCATGCTTCCAGGGGCTCGGGAAGTTAATTAAATACCATTTGGAGGCATTTAATGTTCGAGCAAAAACGGCTGATTTTCGACAAAAGAGATAACACCGCCCCCATTACGTCATGCTTCAGAAATGTGGAAAATGGTCCGTTTTCAAATGTTTTATTTTTGAACGTCAGTTCACATTTGTAGGTGGATCATCAGTGTTAGAGCTAAAATTAGCATGTTTAAAGTGATTTTCATGCTTCCAGGGGCTCGGGAAATGAAATAAATACCATTTGGAGGCATTTAATGTTAGAGCAAAAACGGCTGATTTTCGACAAAAGAGATAACACCCCCCCATTACGTCATGCTTCAGAAATGTGGAAAATGGTCCGTTTTCAAATATTTTATTTTTGAACGTCAGTTCACATTTGTAGGTGGATCATCAGTGTTAGAGCTAAAATTAGCATGTTTAAAGTGATTTTCATGCTTCCAGGGGCCCAAAACACAAGATTTATGGAATGGTTAAAAGTGCATGAAAATGGCCAATTTACTCACTCTGAGTTCTCAAAAAGGGTTTCTTCACCCCGGGAAGTTAATTAAATACCATTTGGAGGCATTTAATGTTAGAGCAAAAACAGCTGATTTTCGACAAAAGAGATAACACCCCCCCATTACGTCATGCTTCAGAAATGTGGAAAATGGTCAGTTTTCAAATGTTTTATTTTTGAACGTCAGTTCACATTTGTAGGTGGATCATCAGTGTTAGAGCTAAAATTAGCATGTTTAAAGTGATTTTCATGCTTCCAGGGGCCCAAAACACAAGATTTATGGAATGGTTAATAGTGCATGAAAATGGCCAATTTACTCACTCTGAGTTCTCAAAAAGGGTTTCTTCACCCCGGGAAGTTAATTAAATACCATTTGGAGGCATTTAATGTTCGAGCAAAAACGGCTGATTTTCGACAAAAGAGATAACACCCCCCCATTACGTCATGCTTCAGAAATGTGGAAAATGGTCCGTTTTCAAATGTTTTATTTTTGAACGTCAGTTCACATTTGTAGGTGGATCATCAGTGTTAGAGCTAAAATTAGCATGTTTAAAGTGATTTTCATGCTTCCAGGGGCTCGGGAAGTTAATTAAATACCATTTGGAGGCATTTAATGTTCGAGCAAAAACGGCTGATTTTCGACAAAAGAGATAACACCCCCCCATTACGTCATGCTTCAGAAATGTGGAAAATGGTCCGTTTTCAAATGTTTTATTTTTGAACGTCAGTTCACATTTGTAGGTGGATCATCAGTGTTAGAGCTAAAATTGGCATGTTTAAAGTGATTTTCATGCTTCCAGGGGCCCAAAACACAAGATTTATGGAATGGTTAAAAGTGCATGAAAATGGCCAATTTACTCACTCTGAGTTCTCAAAAAGGGTTTCTTCACCCCGGGAAGTTAATTAAATACCATTTGGAGGCATTTAATGTTAGAGCAAAAACGGCTGATTTTCGACAAAAGAGATAACACCCCCCCATTACGTCATGCTTCAGAAATGTGGAAAATGGTCCGTTTTCAAATGTTTTATTTTTGAACGTCAGTTCACATTTGTAGGTGGATCATCAGTGTTAGAGCTAAAATTAGCATGTTTAAAGTGATTTTCATGCTTCCAGGGGCTCGGGAAGTGAAATAAATACCATTTGGAGGCATTTAATGTTCGAGCAAAAACGGCTGATTTTTGACAAAAGAGATAACACCCCCCCCATTACGTCATGCTTCAGAAATGTGGAAAATGGTCCGTTTTCAAATGTTTTATTTTTGAACGTAAGTTCACATTTGTAGGTGGATCATCAGTGTTAGAGCTAAAATTAGCATGTTTAAAGTGATTTTCATGCTTCCAGGGGCTCGGGAAGTGAAATAAATACCATTTGGAGGCATTTAATGTTCGAGCAAAAACGGCTGATTTTCGGCAAAAGAGATAACACCCCCCCATTACGTCATGCTTCAGAAATGTGGAAAATGGTCCGTTTTCAAATGTTTTATTTTTGAACGTCAGTTCACATTTGTAGGTGGATCATCAGTGTTAGAGCTAAAATTAGCATGTTTAAAGTGATTTTCATGCTTCCAGGGGCCCAAAACACAAGATTTATGGAATGGTTAAAAGTGCATGAAAATGGCCAATTTACTCACTCTGAGTTCTCAAAAAGGGTTTCTTCACCCCGGGAAGTTAATTAAATACCATTTGGAGGCATTTAATGTTCGAGCAAAAACGGCTGATTTTCGACAAAAGAGATAACACCCCCCCATTACGTCATGCTTCAGAAATGTGGAAAATGGTCCGTTTTCAAATGTTTTATTTTTGAACGTCAGTTCACATTTGTAGGTGGATCATCAGTGTTAGAGCTAAAATTAGCATGTTTAAAGTGATTTTCATGCTTCCAGGGGCTCGGGAAGTTAATTAAATACCATTTGGAGGCATTTAATGTTCGAGCAAAAACGGCTGATTTTCGACAAAAGAGATAACACCCCCCCATTACGTCATGCTTCAGAAATGTGGAAAATGGTCCGTTTTCAAATGTTTTATTTTTGAACGTCAGTTCACATTTGTAGGTGGATCATCAGTGTTAGAGCTAAAATTAGCATGTTTAAAGTGATTTTCATGCTTCCAGGGGCCCAAAACACAAGATTTATGGAATGGTTAAAAGTGCATGAAAATGGCCAATTTACTCACTCTGAGTTCTCAAAAAGGGTTTCTTCACCCCGGGAAGTTAATTAAATACCATTTGGAGGCATTTAATGTTAGAGCAAAAACAGCTGATTTTCGACAAAAGAGATAACACCCCCCCATTACGTCATGCTTCAGAAATGTGGAAAATGGTCAGTTTTCAAATGTTTTATTTTTGAACGTCAGTTCACATTTGTAGGTGGATCATCAGTGTTAGAGCTAAAATTAGCATGTTTAAAGTGATTTTCATGCTTCCAGGGGCCCAAAACACAAGATTTATGGAATGGTTAAAAGTGCATGAAAATGGCCAATTTACTCACTCTGAGTTCTCAAAAAGGGTTTCTTCACCCCGGGAAGTTAATTAAATACCATTTGGAGGCATTTAATGTTCGAGCAAAAACGGCTGATTTTCGACAAAAGAGATAACACCCCCCCATTACGTCATGCTTCAGAAATGTGGAAAATGGTCCGTTTTCAAATGTTTTATTTTTGAACGTCAGTTCACATTTGTAGGTGGATCATCAGTGTTAGAGCTAAAATTAGCATGTTTAAAGTGATTTTCATGCTTCCAGGGGCTCGGGAAGTTAATTAAATACCATTTGGAGGCATTTAATGTTCGAGCAAAAACGGCTGATTTTCGACAAAAGAGATAACACCCCCCCATTACGTCATGCTTCAGAAATGTGGAAAATGGTCCGTTTTCAAATGTTTTATTTTTGAACGTCAGTTCACATTTGTAGGTGGATCATCAGTGTTAGAGCTAAAATTTGCATGTTTAAAGTGATTTTCATGCTTCCAGGGGCCCAAAACACAAGATTTATGGAATGGTTAAAAGTGCATGAAAATGGCCAATTTACTCACTCTGAGTTCTCAAAAAGGGTTTCTTCACCCCGGGAAGTTAATTAAATACCATTTGGAGGCATTTAATGTTAGAGCAAAAACGGCTGATTTTCGACAAAAGAGATAACACCCCCCCATTACGTCATGCTTCAGAAATGTGGAAAATGGTCCGTTTTCAAATGTTTTATTTTTGAACGTCAGTTCACATTTGTAGGTGGATCATCAGTGTTAGAGCTAAAATTAGCATGTTTAAAGTGATTTTCATGCTTCCAGGGGCTCGGGAAGTGAAATAAATACCATTTGGAGGCATTTAATGTTCGAGCAAAAACGGCTGATTTTCGACAAAAGAGATAACACCCCCCCCATTACGTCATGCTTCAGAAATGTGGAAAATAGTCCGTTTTCAAATGTTTTATTTTTGAACGTCAGTTCACATTTGTAGGTGGATCATCAGTGTTAGAGCTAAAATTAGCATGTTTAAAGTGATTTTCATGCTTCCAGGGGCTCGGGAAGTGAAATAAATACCATTTGGAGGCATTTAATGTTCGAGCAAAAACGGCTGATTTTCGGCAAAAGAGATAACACCCCCCCATTACGTCATGCTTCAGAAATGTGGAAAATGGTCCGTTTTCAAATGTTTTATTTTTGAACGTCAGTTCACATTTGTAGGTGGATCATCAGTGTTAGAGCTAAAATTAGCATGTTTAAAGTGATTTTCATGCTTCCAGGGGCCCAAAACACAAGATTTATGGAATGGTTAAAAGTGCATGAAAATGGCCAATTTACTCACTCTGAGTTCTCAAAAAGGGTTTCTTCACCCCGGGAAGTTAATTAAATACCATTTGGAGGCATTTAATGTTCGAGCAAAAACGGCTGATTTTCGACAAAAGAGATAACACCCCCCCATTACGTCATGCTTCAGAAATGTGGAAAATGGTCCGTTTTCAAATGTTTTATTTTTGAACGTCAGTTCACATTTGTAGGTGGATCATCAGTGTTAGAGCTAAAATTAGCATGTTTAAAGTGATTTTCATGCTTCCAGGGGCTCGGGAAGTTAATTAAATACCATTTGGAGGCATTTAATGTTCGAGCAAAAACGGCTGATTTTCGACAAAAGAGATAACACCCCCCCATTACGTCATGCTTCAGAAATGTGGAAAATGGTCCGTTTTCAAATGTTTTATTTTTGAACGTCAGTTCACATTTGTAGGTGGATCATCAGTGTTAGAGCTAAAATTAGCATGTTTAAAGTGATTTTCATGCTTCCAGGGGCCCAAAACACAAGATTTATGGAATGGTTAAAAGTGCATGAAAATGGCCAATTTACTCACTCTGAGTTCTCAAAAAGGGTTTCTTCACCCCGGGAAGTTAATTAAATACCATTTGGAGGCATTTAATGTTAGAGCAAAAACAGCTGATTTTCGACAAAAGAGATAACACCCCCCCATTACGTCATGCTTCAGAAATGTGGAAAATGGTCAGTTTTCAAATGTTTTATTTTTGAACGTCAGTTCACATTTGTAGGTGGATCATCAGTGTTAGAGCTAAAATTAGCATGTTTAAAGTGATTTTCATGCTTCCAGGGGCCCAAAACACAAGATTTATGGAATGGTTAAAAGTGCATGAAAATGGCCAATTTACTCACTCTGAGTTCTCAAAAAGGGTTTCTTCACCCCGGGAAGTTAATTAAATACCATTTGGAGGCATTTAATGTTCGAGCAAAAACGGCTGATTTTCGACAAAAGAGATAACACCCCCCCATTACGTCATGCTTCAGAAATGTGGAAAATGGTCCGTTTTCAAATGTTTTATTTTTGAACGTCAGTTCACATTTGTAGGTGGATCATCAGTGTTAGAGCTAAAATTAGCATGTTTAAAGTGATTTTCATGCTTCCAGGGGCTCGGGAAGTGAAATAAATACCATTTGGAGGCATTTAATGTTCGAGCAAAAACGGCTGATTTTCGACAAAAGAGATAACACCCCCCCATTACGTCATGCTTCAGAAATGTGGAAAATGGTCCGTTTTCAAATGTTTTATTTTTTAACGTAAGTTCACATTTGTAGGTGGATCATCAGTGTTAGAGCTAAAATTAGCATGTTTAAAGTGATTTTCATGCTTCCAGGGGCCCAAAACACAAGATTTATGGAATGGTTAAAAGTGCATGAAAATGGCCAATTTACTCACTCTGAGTTCTCAAAAAGGGTTTCTTCACCCCGGGAAGTTAATTAAATACCATTTGGAGGCATTTAATGTTCGAGCAAAAACGGCTGATTTTCGACAAAAGAGATAACACCCCCCCATTACGTCATGCTTCAGAAATGTGGAAAATGGTCCGTTTTCAAATGTTTTATTTTTGAACGTCAGTTCACATTTGTAGGTGGATCATCAGTGTTAGAGCTAAAATTAGCATGTTTAAAGTGATTTTCATGCTTCCAGGGGCTCGGGAAGTTAATTAAATACCATTTGGAGGCATTTAATGTTCGAGCAAAAACGGCTGATTTTCGACAAAAGAGATAACACCCCCCCATTACGTCATGCTTCAGAAATGTGGAAAATGGTCCGTTTTCAAATGTTTTATTTTTGAACGTCAGTTCACATTTGTAGGTGGATCATCAGTGTTAGAGCTAAAATTAGCATGTTTAAAGTGATTTTCATGCTTCCAGGGGCTCGGGAAGTGAAATAAATACCATTTGGAGGCATTTAATGTTCGAGCAAAAACGGCAGATTTTCGACAAAAGAGATAACACCCCCCCATTACGTCATGCTTCAGAAATGTGGAAAATGGTCCGTTTTCAAATGTTTTATTTTTGAACGTAAGTTCACATTTGTAGGTGGATCATCAGTGTTAGAGCTAAAATTAGCATGTTTAAAGTGATTTTCATGCTTCCAGGGGCTCGGGAAGTGAAATAAATACCATTGGGAGGCATTTAATGTTCGAGCAAAAACGGCTGATTTTCGACAAAAGAGATAACACCCCCCCATTACGTCATGCTTCAGAAATGTGGAAAATGGTCCATTTTCAAATGTTTTATTTTTGAACGTCAGTTCACATTTGTAGGTGGATCATCAGTGTTAGAGCTAAAATTAGCATGTTTAAAGTGATTTTCATGCTTCCAGGGGCCCAAAACACAAGATTTATGGAATGGTTAAAAGTGCATGAAAATGGCCAATTTACTCACTCTGAGTTCTCAAAAAGGGTTTCTTCACCCCGGGAAGTTAATTAAATACCATTTGGAGGCATTTAATGTTCGAGCAAAAACGGCTGATTTTCGACAAAAGAGATAACACCCCCCATTACGTCATGCTTCAGAAATGTGGAAAATGGTCCGTTTTCAAATGTTTTATTTTTGAACGTCAGTTCACATTTGTAGGTGGATCATCAGTGTTAGAGCTAAAATTAGCATGTTTAAAGTGATTTTCATGCTTCCAGGGGCTCGGGAAGTTAATTAAATACCATTTGGAGGCATTTAATGTTCGAGCAAAAACGGCTGATTTTCGACAAAAGAGATAACACCCCCCCATTACGTCATGCTTCAGAAATGTGGAAAATGGTCCGTTTTCAAACGTTTTATTTTTGAACGTCAGTTCACATTTGTAGGTGGATCATCAGTGTTAGAGCTAAAATTAGCATGTTTAAAGTGATTTTCATGCTTCCAGGGGCCCAAAACACAAGATTTATGGAATGGTTAAAAGTGCATGAAAATGGCCAATTTACTCACTCTGAGTTCTCAAAAAGGGTTTCTTCACCCCGGGAAGTTAATTAAATACCATTTGGAGGCATTTAATGTTAGAGCAAAAACGGCTGATTTTCAACAAAAGAGATAACACCCCCCCATTACGTCATGCTTCAGAAATGTGGAAAATGGTCCGTTTTCAAATGTTTTATTTTTGAACGTCAGTTCACATTTGTAGGTGGATCATCAGTGTTAGAGCTAAAATTAGCATGTTTAAAGTGATTTTCATGCTTCCAGGGGCTCGGGAAGTGAAATAAATACCATTTGGAGGCATTTAATGTTCGAGCAAAAACGGCAGATTTTCGACAAAAGAGATAACACCCCCCCATTACGTCATGCTTCAGAAATGTGGAAAATGGTCCGTTTTCAAATGTTTTATTTTTGAACGTAAGTTCACATTTGTAGGTGGATCATCAGTGTTAGAGCTAAAATTAGCATGTTTAAAGTGATTTTCATGCTTCCAGGGGCTCGGGAAGTGAAATAAATACCATTTGGAGGCATTTAATGTTCGAGCAAAAACGGCTGATTTTCGACAAAAGAGATAACACCCCCCCATTACGTCATGCTTCAGAAATGTGGAAAATGGTCCGTTTTCAAATGTTTTATTTTTGAACGTCAGTTCACATTTGTAGGTGGATCATCAGTGTTAGAGCTAAAATTAGCATGTTTAAAGTGATTTTCATGCTTCCAGGGGCCCAAAACACAAGATTTATGGAATGGTTAAAAGTGCATGAAAATGGCCAATTTACTCACTCTGAGTTCTCAAAAAGGGTTTCTTCACCCCGGGAAGTTAATTAAATACCATTTGGAGGCATTTAATGTTCGAGCAAAAACGGCTGATTTTCGACAAAAGAGATAACACCCCCCCATTACGTCATGCTTCAGAAATGTGGAAAATGGTCCGTTTTCAAATGTTTTATTTTTGAACGTCAGTTCACATTTGTAGGTGGATCATCAGTGTTAGAGCTAAAATTAGCATGTTTAAAGTGATTTTCATGCTTCCAGGGGCCCAAAACACAAGATTTATGGAATGGTTAAAAGTGCATGAAAATGGCCAATTTACTCACTCTGAGTTCTCAAAAAGGGGTTCTTCACCCCGGGAAGTTAATTAAATACCATTTGGAGGCATTTAATGTTAGAGCAAAAACGGCTGATTTTCGACAAAAGAGATAACACCCCCCCATTATGTCATGCTTCAGAAATGTGGAAAATGGTCCGTTTTCAAATGTTTATTTTTTGAACGTCAGTTCACATTTGTAGGTGGATCATCAGTGTTAGAGCTAAAATTAGCATGTTTAAAGTGATTTTCATGCTTCCAGGGGCCCAAAACACAAGATTTATGGAATGGTTAAAAGTGCATGAAAATGGCCAATTTACTCACTCTGAGTTCTCAAAAAGGGTTTCTTCACCCCGGGAAGTTAATTAAATACCATTTGGAGGCATTTAATGTTAGAGCAAAAACGGCTGATTTTCGACAAAAGAGATAACACCCCCCCATTACGTCATGCTTCAGAAATGTGGAAAATGGTCCGTTTTCAAATGTTTTATTTTTGAACGTCAGTTCACATTTGTAGGTGGATCATCAGTGTTAGAGCTAAAATTAGCATGTTTAAAGTGATTTTCATGCTTCCAGGGGCTCGGGAAGTGAAATAAATACCATTTGGAGGCATTTAATGTTCGAGCAAAAACGGCTGATTTTCGACAAAAGAGATAACACCCCCCCATTACGTCATGCTTCAGAAATGTGGAAAATGGTCCGTTTTCAAATGTTTTATTTTTTAACGTAAGTTCACATTTGTAGGTGGATCATCAGTGTTAGAGCTAAAATTAGCATGTTTAAAGTGATTTTCATGCTTCCAGGGGCCCAAAACACAAGATTTATGGAATGGTTAAAAGTGCATGAAAATGGCCAATTTACTCACTCTGAGTTCTCAAAAAGGGTTTCTTCACCCCGGGAAGTTAATTAAATACCATTTGGAGGCATTTAATGTTAGAGCAAAAACAGCTGATTTTCGACAAAAGAGATAACACCCCCCCATTACGTCATGCTTCAGAAATGTGGAAAATGGTCAGTTTTCAAATGTTTTATTTTTGAACGTCAGTTCACATTTGTAGGTGGATCATCAGTGTTAGAGCTAAAATTAGCATGTTTAAAGTGATTTTCATGCTTCCAGGGGCCCAAAACACAAGATTTATGGAATGGTTAAAAGTGCATGAAAATGGCCAATTTACTCACTCTGAGTTCTCAAAAAGGGTTTCTTCACCCCGGGAAGTTAATTAAATACCATTTGGAGGCATTTAATGTTCGAGCAAAAACGGCTGATTTTCGACAAAAGAGATAACACCCCCCCATTACGTCATGCTTCAGAAATGTGGAAAATGGTCCGTTTTCAAATGTTTTATTTTTGAACGTCAGTTCACATTTGTAGGTGGATCATCAGTGTTAGAGCTAAAATTAGCATGTTTAAAGTGATTTTCATGCTTCCAGGGGCTCGGGAAGTTAATTAAATACCATTTGGAGGCATTTAATGTTCGAGCAAAAACGGCTGATTTTCGACAAAAGAGATAACACCCCCCCATTACGTCATGCTTCAGAAATGTGGAAAATGGTCCGTTTTCAAATGTTTTATTTTTGAACGTCAGTTCACATTTGTAGGTGGATCATCAGTGTTAGAGCTAAAATTAGCATGTTTAAAGTGATTTTCATGCTTCCAGGGGCTCGGGAAGTGAAATAAATACCATTTGGAGGCATTTAATGTTCGAGCAAAAACGGCAGATTTTCGACAAAAGAGATAACACCCCCCCATTACGTCATGCTTCAGAAATGTGGAAAATGGTCCGTTTTCAAATGTTTTATTTTTGAACGTAAGTTCACATTTGTAGGTGGATCATCAGTGTTAGAGCTAAAATTAGCATGTTTAAAGTGATTTTCATGCTTCCAGGGGCTCGGGAAGTGAAATAAATACCATTGGGAGGCATTTAATGTTCGAGCAAAAACGGCTGATTTTCGACAAAAGAGATAACACCCCCCCATTACGTCATGCTTCAGAAATGTGGAAAATGGTCCATTTTCAAATGTTTTATTTTTGAACGTCAGTTCACATTTGTAGGTGGATCATCAGTGTTAGAGCTAAAATTAGCATGTTTAAAGTGATTTTCATGCTTCCAGGGGCCCAAAACACAAGATTTATGGAATGGTTAAAAGTGCATGAAAATGGCCAATTTACTCACTCTGAGTTCTCAAAAAGGGTTTCTTCACCCCGGGAAGTTAATTAAATACCATTTGGAGGCATTTAATGTTCGAGCAAAAACGGCTGATTTTCGACAAAAGAGATAACACCCCCCATTACGTCATGCTTCAGAAATGTGGAAAATGGTCCGTTTTCAAATGTTTTATTTTTGAACGTCAGTTCACATTTGTAGGTGGATCATCAGTGTTAGAGCTAAAATTAGCATGTTTAAAGTGATTTTCATGCTTCCAGGGGCTCGGGAAGTTAATTAAATACCATTTGGAGGCATTTAATGTTCGAGCAAAAACGGCTGATTTTCGACAAAAGAGATAACACCCCCCCATTACGTCATGCTTCAGAAATGTGGAAAATGGTCCGTTTTCAAACGTTTTATTTTTGAACGTCAGTTCACATTTGTAGGTGGATCATCAGTGTTAGAGCTAAAATTAGCATGTTTAAAGTGATTTTCATGCTTCCAGGGGCCCAAAACACAAGATTTATGGAATGGTTAAAAGTGCATGAAAATGGCCAATTTACTCACTCTGAGTTCTCAAAAAGGGTTTCTTCACCCCGGGAAGTTAATTAAATACCATTTGGAGGCATTTAATGTTAGAGCAAAAACGGCTGATTTTCAACAAAAGAGATAACACCCCCCCATTACGTCATGCTTCAGAAATGTGGAAAATGGTCCGTTTTCAAATGTTTTATTTTTGAACGTCAGTTCACATTTGTAGGTGGATCATCAGTGTTAGAGCTAAAATTAGCATGTTTAAAGTGATTTTCATGCTTCCAGGGGCTCGGGAAGTGAAATAAATACCATTTGGAGGCATTTAATGTTCGAGCAAAAACGGCAGATTTTCGACAAAAGAGATAACACCCCCCCATTACGTCATGCTTCAGAAATGTGGAAAATGGTCCGTTTTCAAATGTTTTATTTTTGAACGTAAGTTCACATTTGTAGGTGGATCATCAGTGTTAGAGCTAAAATTAGCATGTTTAAAGTGATTTTCATGCTTCCAGGGGCTCGGGAAGTGAAATAAATACCATTTGGAGGCATTTAATGTTCGAGCAAAAACGGCTGATTTTCGACAAAAGAGATAACACCCCCCCATTACGTCATGCTTCAGAAATGTGGAAAATGGTCCGTTTTCAAATGTTTTATTTTTGAACGTCAGTTCACATTTGTAGGTGGATCATCAGTGTTAGAGCTAAAATTAGCATGTTTAAAGTGATTTTCATGCTTCCAGGGGCCCAAAACACAAGATTTATGGAATGGTTAAAAGTGCATGAAAATGGCCAATTTACTCACTCTGAGTTCTCAAAAAGGGTTTCTTCACCCCGGGAAGTTAATTAAATACCATTTGGAGGCATTTAATGTTCGAGCAAAAACGGCTGATTTTCGACAAAAGAGATAACACCCCCCCATTACGTCATGCTTCAGAAATGTGGAAAATGGTCCGTTTTCAAATGTTTTATTTTTGAACGTCAGTTCACATTTGTAGGTGGATCATCAGTGTTAGAGCTAAAATTAGCATGTTTAAAGTGATTTTCATGCTTCCAGGGGCCCAAAACACAAGATTTATGGAATGGTTAAAAGTGCATGAAAATGGCCAATTTACTCACTCTGAGTTCTCAAAAAGGGGTTCTTCACCCCGGGAAGTTAATTAAATACCATTTGGAGGCATTTAATGTTAGAGCAAAAACGGCTGATTTTCGACAAAAGAGATAACACCCCCCCATTACGTCATGCTTCAGAAATGTGGAAAATGGTCCGTTTTCAAATGTTTATTTTTTGAACGTCAGTTCACATTTGTAGGTGGATCATCAGTGTTAGAGCTAAAATTAGCATGTTTAAAGTGATTTCATGCTTCCAGGGGCCCAAAACACAAGATTTATGGAATGGTTAAAAGTGCATGAAAATGGCCAATTTACTCACTCTGAGTTCTCAAAAAGGGGTTCTTCACCCCGGGAAGTTAATTAAATACCATTTGGAGGCATTTAATGTTCGAGCAAAAACGGCTGATTTTCGACAAAAGAGATAACACCCCCCCATTACGTCATGCTTCAGAAATGTGGAAAATGGTCCGTTTTCAAATGTTTTATTTTTGAACGTCAGTTCACATTTGTAGGTGGATCATCAGTGTTAGAGCTAAAATTAGCATGTTTAAAGTGATTTTCATGCTTCCAGGGGCTCGGGAAGTTAATTAAATACCATTTGGAGGCATTTAATGTTCGAGCAAAAACGGCTGATTTTCGACAAAAGAGATAACACCCCCCCATTACGTCATGCTTCAGAAATGTGGAAAATGGTCCGTTTTCAAACGTTTTATTTTTGAACGTCAGTTCACATTTGTAGGTGGATCATCAGTGTTAGAGCTAAAATTAGCATGTTTAAAGTGATTTTCATGCTTCCAGGGGCCCAAAACACAAGATTTATGGAATGGTTAAAAGTGCATGAAAATGGCCAATTTACTCACTCTGAGTTCTCAAAAAGGGTTTCTTCACCCCGGGAAGTTAATTAAATACCATTTGGAGGCATTTAATGTTAGAGCAAAAACGGCTGATTTTCAACAAAAGAGATAACACCCCCCCATTACGTCATGCTTCAGAAATGTGGAAAATGGTCCGTTTTCAAATGTTTTATTTTTGAACGTCAGTTCACATTTGTAGGTGGATCATCAGTGTTAGAGCTAAAATTAGCATGTTTAAAGTGATTTTCATGCTTCCAGGGGCTCGGGAAGTGAAATAAATACCATTTGGAGGCATTTAATGTTCGAGCAAAAACGGCAGATTTTCGACAAAAGAGATAACACCCCCCCATTACGTCATGCTTCAGAAATGTGGAAAATGGTCCGTTTTCAAATGTTTTATTTTTGAACGTAAGTTCACATTTGTAGGTGGATCATCAGTGTTAGAGCTAAAATTAGCATGTTTAAAGTGATTTTCATGCTTCCAGGGGCTCGGGAAGTGAAATAAATACCATTGGGAGGCATTTAATGTTCGAGCAAAAACGGCTGATTTTCGACAAAAGAGATAACACCCCCCCCATTACGTCATGCTTCAGAAATGTGGAAAATGGTCCATTTTCAAATGTTTTATTTTTGAACGTCAGTTCACATTTGTAGGTGGATCATCAGTGTTAGAGCTAAAATTAGCATGTTTAAAGTGATTTTCATGCTTCCAGGGGCCCAAAACACAAGATTTATGGAATGGTTAAAAGTGCATGAAAATGGCCAATTTACTCACTCTGAGTTCTCAAAAAGGGTTTCTTCACCCCGGGAAGTTAATTAAATACCATTTGGAGGCATTTAATGTTCGAGCAAAAACGGCTGATTTTCGACAAAAGAGATAACACCCCCCATTACGTCATGCTTCAGAAATGTGGAAAATGGTCCGTTTTCAAATGTTTTATTTTTGAACGTCAGTTCACATTTGTAGGTGGATCATCAGTGTTAGAGCTAAAATTAGCATGTTTAAAGTGATTTTCATGCTTCCAGGGGCCCAAAACACAAGATTTATGGAATGGTTAAAAGTGCATGAAAATGGCCAATTTACTCACTCTGAGTTCTCAAAAAGGGTTTCTTCACCCCGGGAAGTTAATTAAATACCATTTGGAGGCATTTAATGTTAGAGCAAAAACGGCTGATTTTCAACAAAAGAGATAACACCCCCCCATTACGTCATGCTTCAGAAATGTGGAAAATGGTCCGTTTTCAAATGTTTTATTTTTGAACGTCAGTTCACATTTGTAGGTGGATCATCAGTGTTAGAGCTAAAATTAGCATGTTTAAAGTGATTTTCATGCTTCCAGGGGCTCGGGAAGTTAATTAAATACCATTTGGAGGCATTTAATGTTCGAGCAAAAACGGCTGATTTTCGACAAAAGAGATAACACCCCCCCATTACGTCATGCTTCAGAAATGTGGAAAATGGTCCGTTTTCAAACGTTTTATTTTTGAACGTCAGTTCACATTTGTAGGTGGATCATCAGTGTTAGAGCTAAAATTAGCATGTTTAAAGTGATTTTCATGCTTCCAGGGGCCCAAAACACAAGATTTATGGAATGGTTAAAAGTGCATGAAAATGGCCAATTTACTCACTCTGAGTTCTCAAAAAGGGTTTCTTCACCCCGGGAAGTTAATTAAATACCATTTGGAGGCATTTAATGTTAGAGCAAAAACGGCTGATTTTCAACAAAAGAGATAACACCCCCCCATTACGTCATGCTTCAGAAATGTGGAAAATGGTCCGTTTTCAAATGTTTTATTTTTGAACGTCAGTTCACATTTGTAGGTGGATCATCAGTGTTAGAGCTAAAATTAGCATGTTTAAAGTGATTTTCATGCTTCCAGGGGCTCGGGAAGTGAAATAAATACCATTTGGAGGCATTTAATGTTCGAGCAAAAACGGCAGATTTTCGACAAAAGAGATAACACCCCCCCATTACGTCATGCTTCAGAAATGTGGAAAATGGTCCGTTTTCAAATGTTTTATTTTTGAACGTAAGTTCACATTTGTAGGTGGATCATCAGTGTTAGAGCTAAAATTAGCATGTTTAAAGTGATTTTCATGCTTCCAGGGGCTCGGGAAGTGAAATAAATACCATTGGGAGGCATTTAATGTTCGAGCAAAAACGGCTGATTTTCGACAAAAGAGATAACACCCCCCCATTACGTCATGCTTCAGAAATGTGGAAAATGGTCCATTTTCAAATGTTTTATTTTTGAACGTCAGTTCACATTTGTAGGTGGATCATCAGTGTTAGAGCTAAAATTAGCATGTTTAAAGTGATTTTCATGCTTCCAGGGGCCCAAAACACAAGATTTATGGAATGGTTAAAAGTGCATGAAAATGGCCAATTTACTCACTCTGAGTTCTCAAAAAGGGTTTCTTCACCCCGGGAAGTTAATTAAATACCATTTGGAGGCATTTAATGTTCGAGCAAAAACGGCTGATTTTCGACAAAAGAGATAACACCCCCCCATTACGTCATGCTTCAGAAATGTGGAAAATGGTCCGTTTTCAAATGTTTTATTTTTGAACGTCAGTTCACATTTGTAGGTGGATCATCAGTGTTAGAGCTAAAATTAGCATGTTTAAAGTGATTTTCATGCTTCCAGGGGCCCAAAACACAAGATTTATGGAATGGTTAAAAGTGCATGAAAATGGCCAATTTACTCACTCTGAGTTCTCAAAAAGGGGTTCTTCACCCCGGGAAGTTAATTAAATACCATTTGGAGGCATTTAATGTTAGAGCAAAAACGGCTGATTTTCGACAAAAGAGATAACACCCCCCCATTACGTCATGCTTCAGAAATGTGGAAAATGGTCCGTTTTCAAATGTTTATTTTTTGAACGTCAGTTCACATTTGTAGGTGGATCATCAGTGTTAGAGCTAAAATTAGCATGTTTAAAGTGATTTCATGCTTCCAGGGGCCCAAAACACAAGATTTATGGAATGGTTAAAAGTGCATGAAAATGGCCAATTTACTCACTCTGAGTTCTCAAAAAGGGTTCTTCACCCCGGGAAGTTAATTAAATACCATTTGGAGGCATTTAATGTTCGAGCAAAAACGGCTGATTTTCGACAAAAGAGATAACACCCCCCCATTACGTCATGCTTCAGAAATGTGGAAAATGGTCCGTTTTCAAATGTTTTATTTTTGAACGTCAGTTCACATTTGTAGGTGGATCATCAAGTGTTAGAGCTAAAATTAGCATGTTTAAAGTGATTTTCATGCTTCCAGGGGCTCGGGAAGTTAATTAAATACCATTTGGAGGCATTTAATGTTCGAGCAAAAACGGCTGATTTTCGACAAAAGAGATAACACCCCCCCATTACGTCATGCTTCAGAAATGTGGAAAATGGTCCGTTTCAAACGTTTTATTTTTGAACGTCAGTTCACATTTGTAGGTGGATCATCAGTGTTAGAGCTAAAATTAGCATGTTTAAAGTGATTTTCATGCTTCCAGGGGCCCAAAACACAAGATTTATGGAATGGTTAAAAGTGCATGAAAATGGCCAATTTACTCACTCTGAGTTCTCAAAAAGGGTTTCTTCACCCCGGGAAGTTAATTAAATACCATTTGGAGGCATTTAATGTTAGAGCAAAAACGGCTGATTTTCAACAAAAGAGATAACACCCCCCCATTACGTCATGCTTCAGAAATGTGGAAAATGGTCCGTTTTCAAATGTTTTATTTTTGAACGTCAGTTCACATTTGTAGGTGGATCATCAGTGTTAGAGCTAAAATTAGCATGTTTAAAGTGATTTTCATGCTTCCAGGGGCTCGGGAAGTGAAATAAATACCATTTGGAGGCATTTAATGTTCGAGCAAAAACGGCAGATTTTCGACAAAAGAGATAACACCCCCCCATTACGTCATGCTTCAGAAATGTGGAAAATGGTCCGTTTTCAAATGTTTTATTTTTGAACGTAAGTTCACATTTGTAGGTGGATCATCAGTGTTAGAGCTAAAATTAGCATGTTTAAAGTGATTTTCATGCTTCCAGGGGCTCGGGAAGTGAAATAAATACCATTGGGAGGCATTTAATGTTCGAGCAAAAACGGCTGATTTTCGACAAAAAGAGATAACACCCCCCCCATTACGTCATGCTTCAGAAATGTGGAAAATGGTCCATTTTCAAATGTTTTATTTTTGAACGTCAGTTCACATTTGTAGGTGGATCATCAGTGTTAGAGCTAAAATTAGCATGTTTAAAGTGATTTTCATGCTTCCAGGGGCCCAAAACACAAGATTTATGGAATGGTTAAAAGTGCATGAAAATGGCCAATTTACTCACTCTGAGTTCTCAAAAAGGGTTTCTTCACCCCGGGAAGTTAATTAAATACCATTTGGAGGCATTTAATGTTCGAGCAAAAACGGCTGATTTTCGACAAAAGAGATAACACCCCCCATTACGTCATGCTTCAGAAATGTGGAAAATGGTCCGTTTTCAAATGTTTTATTTTTGAACGTCAGTTCACATTTGTAGGTGGATCATCAGTGTTAGAGCTAAAATTAGCATGTTTAAAGTGATTTTCATGCTTCCAGGGGCCCAAAACACAAGATTTATGGAATGGTTAAAAGTGCATGAAAATGGCCAATTTACTCACTCTGAGTTCTCAAAAGGGTTTCTTCACCCCGGGGAAGTTAATTAAATACCATTTGGAGGCATTTAATGTTCGAGCAAAAACGGCTGATTTTCAACAAAAGAGATAACACCCCCCCATTACGTCATGCTTCAGAAATGTGGAAAATGGTCCGTTTTCAAATGTTTTATTTTTGAACGTCAGTTCACATTTGTAGGTGGATCATCAGTGTTAGAGCTAAAATTAGCATGTTTAAAGTGATTTTCATGCTTCCAGGGGCTCGGGAAGTTAATTAAATACCATTTGGAGGCATTTAATGTTCGAGCAAAAACGGCTGATTTTCGACAAAAGAGATAACACCCCCCCATTACGTCATGCTTCAGAAATGTGGAAAATGGTCCGTTTTCAAACGTTTTATTTTTGAACGTCAGTTCACATTTGTAGGTGGATCATCAGTGTTAGAGCTAAAATTAGCATGTTTAAAGTGATTTTCATGCTTCCAGGGGCCCAAAACACAAGATTTATGGAATGGTTAAAAGTGCATGAAAATGGCCAATTTTACTCACTCTGAGTTCTCAAAAAGGGTTTCTTCACCCCGGGAAGTTAATTAAATACCATTTGGAGGCATTTAATGTTAGAGCAAAAACGGCTGATTTTCAACAAAAGAGATAACACCCCCCCATTACGTCATGCTTCAGAAATGTGGAAAATGGTCCGTTTCAAATGTTTTATTTTGAACGTCAGTTCACATTTGTAGGTGGATCATCAGTGTTAGAGCTAAAATTAGCATGTTTAAAGTGATTTTCATGCTTCCAGGGCTCGGGAAGTGAAATAAATACCATTTGGAGGCATTTAATGTTCGAGCAAAAACGGCAGATTTTCGACAAAAGAGATAACACCCCCCCATTACGTCATGCTTCAGAAATGTGGAAAATGGTCCGTTTTCAAATGTTTTATTTTTGAACGTAAGTTCACATTTGTAGGTGGATCATCAGTGTTAGAGCTAAAATTAGCATGTTTAAAGTGATTTTCATGCTTCCAGGGGCTCGGGAAGTGAAATAAATACCATTGGGAGGCATTTAATGTTCGAGCAAAAACGGCTGATTTTCGACAAAAGAGATAACACCCCCCCCATTACGTCATGCTTCAGAAATGTGGAAAATGGTCCATTTTCAAATGTTTTATTTTTGAACGTCAGTTCACATTTGTAGGTGGATCATCAGTGTTAGAGCTAAAATTAGCATGTTTAAAGGTGATTTTCATGCTTCCAGGGGCCCAAAACACAAGATTTATGGAATGGTTAAAAGTGCATGAAAATGGCCAATTTACTCACTCTGAGTTCTCAAAAAGGGTTTCTTCACCCCGGGAAGTTAATTAAATACCATTTGGAGGCATTTAATGTTCGAGCAAAAACGGCTGATTTTCGACAAAAGAGATAACACCCCCCATTACGTCATGCTTCAGAAATGTGGAAAATGGTCCGTTTTCAAATGTTTTATTTTTGAACGTCAGTTCACATTTGTAGGTGGATCATCAGTGTTAGAGCTAAAATTAGCATGTTTAAAGTGATTTTCATGCTTCCAGGGGCCCAAAACACAAGATTTATGGAATGGTTAAAAGTGCATGAAAATGGCCAATTTACTCACTCTGAGTTCTCAAAAAGGGTTTCTTCACCCCGGGAAGTTAATTAAATACCATTTGGAGGCATTTAATGTTAGAGCAAAAACGGCTGATTTTCAACAAAAGAGATAACACCCCCCCATTACGTCATGCTTCAGAAATGTGGAAAATGGTCCGTTTTCAAATGTTTTTATTTTTGAACGTCAGTTCACATTTGTAGGTGGATCATCAGTGTTAGAGCTAAAATTAGCATGTTTAAAGTGATTTTCATGCTTCCAGGGCTCGGGAAGTGAAATAAATACCATTTGGAGGCATTTAATGTTCGAGCAAAAAACGGCAGATTTTCGACAAAAGAGATAACACCCCCCCATTACGTCATGCTTCAGAAATGTGGAAAATGGTCCGTTTTCAAATGTTTTATTTTTGAACGTAAGTTCACATTTGTAGGTGGATCATCAGTGTTAGAGCTAAAATTAGCATGTTTAAAGTGATTTTCATGCTTCCAGGGGCTCGGGAAGTGAAATAAATACCATTTGGAGGCATTTAATGTTCGAGCAAAAACGGCTGATTTTCGACAAAAGAGATAACACCCCCCCATTACGTCATGCTTCAGAAATGTGGAAAATGGTCCGTTTTCAAATGTTTTATTTTTGAACGTCAGTTCACATTTGTAGGTGGATCATCAGTGTTAGAGCTAAAATTAGCATGTTTAAAGTGATTTTCATGCTTCCAGGGGCCCAAAACACAAGATTTATGGAATGGTTAAAAGTGCATGAAAATGGCCAATTTACTCACTCTGAGTTCTCAAAAAGGGTTTCTTCACCCCGGGAAGTTAATTAAATACCATTTGGAGGCATTTAATGTTCGAGCAAAAACGGCTGATTTTCGACAAAAGAGATAACACCCCCCCATTACGTCATGCTTCAGAAATGTGGAAAATGGTCCGTTTTCAAATGTTTTATTTTTGAACGTCAGTTCACATTTGTAGGTGGATCATCAGTGTTAGAGCTAAAATTAGCATGTTTAAAGTGATTTTCATGCTTCCAGGGGCCCAAAACACAAGATTTATGGAATGGTTAAAAGTGCATGAAAATGGCCAATTACTCACTCTGAGTTCTCAAAAAGGGGTTCTTCACCCCGGGAAGTTAATTAATTACCATTTGGAGGCATTTAATGTTAGAGCAAAAACGGCTGATTTTCGACAAAAGAGATAACACCCCCCATTACGTCATGCTTCAGAAATGTGGAAAATGGTCCGTTTTCAAATGTTTATTTTTGAACGTCAGTTCACATTTGTAGGTGGATCATCAGTGTTAGAGCTAAAATTAGCATGTTTAAAGTGATTTCATGCTTCCAGGGGCCCAAAACACAAGATTTATGGAATGGTTTAAAAGTGCATGAAAATGGCCAATTTACTCACTCTGAGTTCTCAAAAAGGGGTTCTTCACCCCGGGAAGTTAATTAAATACCATTTGGAGGCATTTAATGTTAGAGCAAAAACGGCTGATTTTCGACAAAAGAGATAACACCCCCCCATTACGTCATGCTTCAGAAATGTGGAAAATGGTCCGTTTTCAAATGTTTTATTTTTGAACGTCAGTTCACATTTGTAGGTGGATCATCAGTGTTAGAGCTAAAATTAGCATGTTTAAAGTGATTTTCATGCTTCCAGGGGCTCGGGAAGTTAATTAAATACCATTTGGAGGCATTTAATGTTCGAGCAAAAACGGCTGATTTTCGACAAAAGAGATAACACCCCCCCATTACGTCATGCTTCAGAAATGTGGAAAATGGTCCGTTTTCAAATGTTTTATTTTTGAACGTCAGTTCACATTTGTAGGTGGATCATCAGTGTTAGAGCTAAAATTAGCATGTTTAAAGTGATTTTCATGCTTCCCAGGGGCTCGGGAAGTGAAATAAATACCATTTGGAGGCATTTAATGTTCGAGCAAAAACGGCTGATTTTCGACAAAAGAGATAACACCCCCCCATTACGTCATGCTTCAGAAATGTGGAAAATGGTCCGTTTTCAAATGTTTTATTTTTGAACGTCAGTCACATTTGTAGGTGGATCATCAGTGTTAGAGCTAAAATTAGCATGTTTAAAGTGATTTTCATGCTTCCAGGGGCTCGGGAAGTTAATTAAATACCATTTGGAGGCATTTAATGTTCGAGCAAAAACGGCTGATTTTCGACAAAAGAGATAACACCCCCCCATTACGTCATGCTTCAGAAATGTGGAAAATGGTCCGTTTTCAAATGTTTTATTTTTGAACGTCAGTTCACATTTGTAGGTGGATCATCAGTGTTAGAGCTAAAATTAGCATGTTTAAAGTGATTTTCATGCTTCCAGGGGCTCGGGAAGTTAATTAAATACCATTTGGAGGCATTTAATGTTAGAGCAAAAACGGCTGATTTTCGACAAAAGAGATAACACCCCCCCATTACGTCATGCTTCAGAAATGTGGAAAATGGTCCGTTTTCAAATGTTTTATTTTTGAACGTCAGTTCACATTTGTAGGTGGATCATCAGTGTTAGAGCTAAAATTAGCATGTTTAAAGTGATTTTCATGCTTCCAGGGGCCCAAAAACACAAGATTTATGGAATGGTTAAAAGTGCATGAAAATAGCCAATTTACTCACTCTGAGTTCTCAAAAGGGTTTCTTCACCCCGGGAAGTTAATTAAATACCATTTGGAGGCATTTAATGTTAGAGCAAAAACGGCTGATTTTCGACAAAAGAGATAACACCCCCCCATTACGTTCATGCTTCAGAAATGTGGAAAATGGTTCGTTTTCAAATGTTTTATTTTTGAACGTCAGTTCACATTTGTAGGTGGATGATCATCAGTGTTAGAGCTAAAATTAGCATGTTTAAAGTGATTTTCATGCTTCCAGGGGCCCAAAACACAAGATTTATGGAATGGTTAAAAGTGCATGAAAATGGCCAATTTACTCACTCTGAGTTCTCAAAAAGGGGTTCTTCACCCCGGGAAGTTAATTAATTACCATTTGGAGGCATTTAATGTTAGAGCAAAAACGGCTGATTTTCGACAAAAGAGATAACACCCCCCCATTACGTCATGCTTCAGAAATGTGGAAAATGGTCCGTTTTCAAATGTTTATTTTTTGAACGTCAGTTCACATTTGTAGGTGGATCATCAGTGTTAGAGCTAAAATTAGCATGTTTAAAGTGATTTTCATGCTTCCAGGGGCCCAAAACACAAGATTTATGGAATGGTTAAAAGTGCATGAAAATGGCCAATTTACTCACTCTGAGTTCTCAAAAAGGGGTTCTTCACCCCGGGAAGTTAATTAAATACCATTTGGAGGCATTTAATGTTAGAGCAAAAACGGCTGATTTTCGACAAAAGAGATAACACCCCCCCATTACGTCATGCTTCAGAAATGTGGAAAATGGTCCGTTTTCAAATGTTTTATTTTTGAACGTCAGTTCACATTTGTAGGTGGATCATCAGTGTTAGAGCTAAAATTAGCATGTTTAAAGTGATTTTCATGCTTCCAGGGGCTCGGGAAGTTAATTAAATACCATTTGGAGGCATTTAATGTTCGAGCAAAAACGGCTGATTTTCGACAAAAGAGATAACACCCCCCCATTACGTCATGCTTCAGAAATGTGGAAAATTGTCCGTTTTCAAATGTTTTATTTTTGAACGTCAGTTCACATTTGTAGGTGGATCATCAGTGTTAGAGCTAAAATTAGCATGTTTAAAGTGATTTTCATGCTTCCAGGGGCTCGGGAAGTGAAATAAATACCATTTGGAGGCATTTAATGTTCGAGCAAAAACGGCTGATTTTCGACAAAAGAGATAACACCCCCCCATTACGTCATGCTTCAGAAATGTGGAAAATGGTCCGTTTTCAAATGTTTTATTTTTGAACGTCAGTTCACATTTGTAGGTGGATCATCAGTGTTAGAGCTAAAATTAGCATGTTTAAAGTGATTTTCATGCTTCCAGGGGCTCGGGAAGTTAATTAAATACCATTTGGAGGCATTTAATGTTCGAGCAAAAACGGCTGATTTTCGACAAAAGAGATAACACCCCCCCATTACGTCATGCTTCAGAAATGTGGAAAATGGTCCGTTTTCAAATGTTTTATTTTTGAACGTCAGTTCACATTTGTAGGTGGATCATCAGTGTTAGAGCTAAAATTAGCATGTTTAAAGTGATTTTCATGCTTCCAGGGGCTCGGGAAGTTAATTAAATACCATTTGGAGGCATTTAATGTTAGAGCAAAAACGGCTGATTTTCGACAAAAGAGATAACACCCCCCCATTACGTCATGCTTCAGAAATGTGGAAAATGGTCCGTTTTCAAATGTTTTATTTTTGAACGTCAGTTCACATTTGTAGGTGGATCATCAGTGTTAGAGCTAAAATTAGCATGTTTAAAGTGATTTTCATGCTTCCAGGGGCCCAAAACACAAGATTTATGGAATGGTTAAAAGTGCATGAAAATGGCCAATTTACTCACTCTGAGTTCTCAAAAAGGGTTTCTTCACCCCGGGAAGTTAATTAAATACCATTTGGAGGCATTTAATGTTAGAGCAAAAACGGCTGATTTTCGACAAAAGAGATAACACCCCCCCATTACGTCATGCTTCAGAAATGTGGAAAATGGTTCGTTTTCAAATGTTTTATTTTTGAACGTCAGTTCACATTTGTAGGTGGATCATCAGTGTTAGAGCTAAAATTAGCATGTTTAAAGTGATTTTCATGCTTCCAGGGGCCCAAAACACAAGATTTATGGAATGGTTAAAAGTGCATGAAAATGGCCAATTTACTCACTCTGAGTTCTCAAAAAGGGTTTCTTCACCCCGGGAAGTTAATTAAATACCATTTGGAGGCATTTAATGTTCGAGCAAAAACGGCTGATTTTCGACAAAAGAGATAACACCCCCCCATTACGTCATGCTTCAGAAATGTGGAAAATGGTCCGTTTTCAAATGTTTTATTTTTGAACGTCAGTTCACATTTGTAGGTGGATCATCAGTGTTAGAGCTAAAATTAGCATGTTTAAAGTGATTTTCATGCTTCCAGGGGCTCGGGAAGTGAAATAAATACCATTTGGAGGCATTTAATGTTCGAGCAAAAACGGCAGATTTTCGACAAAAGAGATAACACCCCCCCATTACGTCATGCTTCAGAAATGTGGAAAATGGTCCGTTTTCAAATGTTTTATTTTTGAACGTAAGTTCACATTTGTAGGTGGATCATCAGTGTTAGAGCTAAAATTAGCATGTTTAAAGTGATTTTCATGCTTCCAGGGGCTCGGGAAGTGAAATAAATACCATTTGGAGGCATTTAATGTTCGAGCAAAAACGGCTGATTTTCGACAAAAGAGATAACACCCCCCCATTACGTCATGCTTCAGAAATGTGGAAAATGGTCCGTTTTCAAATGTTTTATTTTTGAACGTCAGTTCACATTTGTAGGTGGATCATCAGTGTTAGAGCTAAAATTAGCATGTTTAAAGTGATTTTCATGCTTCCAGGGGCCCAAAACACAAGATTTATGGAATGGTTAAAAGTGCATGAAAATGGCCAATTTACTCACTCTGAGTTCTCAAAAAGGGTTTCTTCACCCCGGGAAGTTAATTAAATACCATTTGGAGGCATTTAATGTTCGAGCAAAAACGGCTGATTTTCGACAAAAGAGATAACACCCCCCCATTACGTCATGCTTCAGAAATGTGGAAAATGGTCCGTTTTCAAATGTTTTATTTTTGAACGTCAGTTCACATTTGTAGGTGGATCATCAGTGTTAGAGCTAAAATTAGCATGTTTAAAGTGATTTTCATGCTTCCAGGGGCCCAAAACACAAGATTTATGGAATGGTTAAAAGTGCATGAAAATGGCCAATTTACTCACTCTGAGTTCTCAAAAAGGGGTTCTTCACCCCGGGAAGTTAATTAAATACCATTTGGAGGCATTTAATGTTAGAGCAAAAACGGCTGATTTTCGACAAAAGAGATAACACCCCCCCATTACGTCATGCTTCAGAAATGTGGAAAATGGTCCGTTTTCAAATGTTTATTTTTTGAACGTCAGTTCACATTTGTAGGTGGATCATCAGTGTTAGAGCTAAAATTAGCATGTTTAAAGTGATTTTCATGCTTCCAGGGGCCCAAAACACAAGATTTATGGAATGGTTAAAAGTGCATGAAAATGGCCAATTTACTCACTCTGAGTTCTCAAAAAGGGGTTCTTCACCCCGGGAAGTTAATTAAATACCATTTGGAGGCATTTAATGTTAGAGCAAAAACGGCTGATTTTCGACAAAAGAGATAACACCCCCCCATTACGTCATGCTTCAGAAATGTGGAAAATGGTCCGTTTTCAAATGTTTTATTTTTGAACGTCAGTTCACATTTGTAGGTGGATCATCAGTGTTAGAGCTAAAATTAGCATGTTTAAAGTGATTTTCATGCTTCCAGGGGCTCGGGAAGTTAATTAAATACCATTTGGAGGCATTTAATGTTCGAGCAAAAACGGCTGATTTTCGACAAAAGAGATAACACCCCCCCATTACGTCATGCTTCAGAAATGTGGAAAATGGTCCGTTTTCAAATGTTTTATTTTTGAACGTCAGTTCACATTTGTAGGTGGATCATCAGTGTTAGAGCTAAAATTAGCATGTTTAAAGTGATTTTCATGCTTCCAGGGGCTCGGGAAGTGAAATAAATACCATTTGGAGGCATTTAATGTTCGAGCAAAAACGGCTGATTTTCGACAAAAGAGATAACACCCCCCCATTACGTCATGCTTCAGAAATGTGGAAAATGGTCCGTTTTCAAATGTTTTATTTTTGAACGTCAGTTCACATTTGTAGGTGGATCATCAGTGTTAGAGCTAAAATTAGCATGTTTAAAGTGATTTTCATGCTTCCAGGGGCTCGGGAAGTTAATTAAATACCATTTGGAGGCATTTAATGTTCGAGCAAAAACGGCTGATTTTCGACAAAAGAGATAACACCCCCCCATTACGTCATGCTTCAGAAATGTGGAAAATGGTCCGTTTTCAAATGTTTTATTTTTGAACGTCAGTTCACATTTGTAGGTGGATCATCAGTGTTAGAGCTAAAATTAGCATGTTTAAAGTGATTTTCATGCTTCCAGGGGCTCGGGAAGTTAATTAAATACCATTTGGAGGCATTTAATGTTAGAGCAAAAACGGCTGATTTTCGACAAAAGAGATAACACCCCCCCATTACGTCATGCTTCAGAAATGTGGAAAATGGTCCGTTTTCAAATGTTTTATTTTTGAACGTCAGTTCACATTTGTAGGTGGATCATCAGTGTTAGAGCTAAAATTAGCATGTTTAAAGTGATTTTCATGCTTCCAGGGGCCCAAAACACAAGATTTATGGAATGGTTAAAAGTGCATGAAAATGGCCAATTTACTCACTCTGAGTTCTCAAAAAGGGTTTCTTCACCCCGGGAAGTTAATTAAATACCATTTGGAGGCATTTAATGTTAGAGCAAAAACGGCTGATTTTCGACAAAAGAGATAACACCCCCCATTACGTCATGCTTCAGAAATGTGGAAAATGGTTCGTTTTCAAATGTTTTATTTTTGAACGTCAGTTCACATTTGTAGGTGGATCATCAGTGTTAGAGCTAAAATTAGCATGTTTAAAGTGATTTTCATGCTTCCAGGGGCCCAAAACACAAGATTTATGGAATGGTTAAAAGTGCATGAAAATGGCCAATTTACTCACTCTGAGTTCTCAAAAAGGGTTTCTTCACCCCGGGAAGTTAATTAAATACCATTTGGAGGCATTTAATGTTCGAGCAAAAACGGCTGATTTTCGACAAAAGAGATAACACCCCCCCATTACGTCATGCTTCAGAAATGTGGAAAATGGTCCGTTTTCAAATGTTTTATTTTTGAACGTCAGTTCACATTTGTAGGTGGATCATCAGTGTTAGAGCTAAAATTAGCATGTTTAAAGTGATTTTCATGCTTCCAGGGGCTCGGGAAGTTAATTAAATACCATTTGGAGGCATTTAATGTTCGAGCAAAAACGGCTGATTTTCGACAAAAGAGATAACACCCCCCCATTACGTCATGCTTCAGAAATGTGGAAAATGGTCTGTTTTCAAACGTTTTATTTTTGAACGTCAGTTCACATTTGTAGGTGGATCATCAGTGTTAGAGCTAAAATTAGCATGTTTAAAGTGATTTTCATGCTTCCAGGGGCCCAAAACACAAGATTTATGGAATGGTTAAAAGTGCATGAAAATGGCAAATTTACTCACTCTGAGTTCTCAAAAAGGGTTTCTTCACCCCGGGAAGTTAATTAAATACCATTTGGAGGCATTTAATGTTAGAGCAAAAACGGCTGATTTTCAACAAAAGAGATAACACCCCCCCATTACGTCATGCTTCAGAAATGTGGAAAATGGTCCGTTTTCAAATGTTTTATTTTTGAACGTCAGTTCACATTTGTAGGTGGATCATCAGTGTTAGAGCTAAAATTAGCATGTTTAAAGTGATTTTCATGCTTCCAGGGGCTCGGGAAGTGAAATAAATACCATTTGGAGGCATTTAATGTTCGAGCAAAAACGGCAGATTTTCGACAAAAGAGATAACACCCCCCCATTACGTCATGCTTCAGAAATGTGGAAAATGGTCCGTTTTCAAATGTTTTATTTTTGAACGTAAGTTCACATTTGTAGGTGGATCATCAGTGTTAGAGCTAAAATTAGCATGTTTAAAGTGATTTTCATGCTTCCAGGGGCTCGGGAAGTGAAATAAATACCATTTGGAGGCATTTAATGTTCGAGCAAAAACTGCTGATTTTCGACAAAAGAGATAACACCCCCCCATTACGTCATGCTTCAGAAATGTGGAAAATGGTCCGTTTTCAAATGTTTTATTTTTGAACGTCAGTTCACATTTGTAGGTGGATCATCAGTGTTAGAGCTAAAATTAGCATGTTTAAAGTGATATTCATGCTTCCAGGGGCCCAAAACACAAGATTTATGGAATGGTTAAAAGTGCATGAAAATGGCCAATTTACTCACTCTGAGTTCTCAAAAAGGGTTTCTTCACCCCGGGAAGTTAATTAAATACCATTTGGAGGCATTTAATGTTCGAGCAAAAACGGCTGATTTTCGACAAAAGAGATAACACCCCCCCATTACGTCATGCTTCAGAAATGTGGAAAATGGTCCGTTTTCAAATGTTTTATTTTTGAACTTCAGTTCACATTTGTAGGTGGATCATCAGTGTTAGAGCGAAAATTAGCATGTTTAAAGTGATTTTCATGCTTCCAGGGGCCCAAAACACAAGATTTATGGAATGGTTAAAAGTGCATGAAAATGGCCAATTTACTCACTCTGAGTTCTCAAAAAGGGGTTCTTCACCCCGGGAAGTTGATTAAATACCATTTGGAGGCATTTAATGTTAGAGCAAAAACGGCTGATTTTCGACAAAAGAGATAACACCCCCCCATTACGTCATGCTTCAGAAATGTGGAAAATGGTCCGTTTTCAAATGTTTATTTTTTGAACGTCAGTTCACATTTGTAGGTGGATCATCAGTGTTAGAGCTAAAATTAGCATGTTTAAAGTGATTTTCATGCTTCCAGGGGCTCGGGAAGTTAATTAAATACCATTTGGAGGCATTTAATGTTCGAGCAAAAACGGCTGATTTTCGACAAAAGAGATAACACCCCCCCATTACGTCATGCTTCAGAAATGTGGAAAATGGTCCGTTTTCAAATGTTTTATTTTTGAACGTCAGTTCACATTTGTAGGTGGATCATCAGTGTTAGAGCTAAAATTAGCATGTTTAAAGTGATTTTCATGCTTCCAGGGGCTCAGGAAGTGAAATAAATACCATTTGGAGGCATTTAATGTTCGAGCAAAAACGGCTGATTTTCGACAAAAGAGATAACACCCCCCCATTACGTCATGCTTCAGAAATGTGGAAAATGGTCCGTTTTCAAATGTTTTATTTTTGAACGTCAGTTCACATTTGTAGGTGGATCATCAGTGTTAGAGCTAAAATTAGCATGTTTAAAGTGATTTTCATGCTTCCAGGGGCTCGGGAAGTTAATTAAATACCATTTGGAGGCATTTAATGTTCGAGCAAAAACGGCTGATTTTCGACAAAAGAGATAACACCCCCCCATTACGTCATGCTTCAGAAATGTGGAAAATGGTCCGTTTTCAAATGTTTTATTTTTGAACGTCAGTTCACATTTGTAGGTGGATCATCAGTGTTAGAGCTAAAATTAGCATGTTTAAAGTGATTTTCATGCTTCCAGGGGCTCGGGAAGTTAATTAAATACCATTTGGAGGCATTTAATGTTCGAGCAAAAACGGCTGATTTTCGACAAAAGAGATAACACCCCCCCATTACGTCATGCTTCAGAAATGTGGAAAATGGTCCGTTTTCAAATGTTTTATTTTTGAACGTCAGTTCACATTTGTAGGTGGATCATCAGTGTTAGAGCTAAAATTAGCATGTTTAAAGTGATTTTCATGCTTCCAGGGGCTCGGGAAATGAAATAAATACCATTTGGAGGCATTTAATGTTAGAGCAAAAACGGCTGATTTTCGACAAAAGAGATAACACCCCCCCATTACGTCATGCTTCAGAAATGTGGAAAATGGTCCGTTTTCAAATATTTTATTTTTGAACGTCAGTTCACATTTGTAGGTGGATCATCAGTGTTAGAGCTAAAATTAGCATGTTTAAAGTGATTTTCATGCTTCCAGGGGCCCAAAACACAAGATTTATGGAATGGTTAAAAGTGCATGAAAATGGCCAATTTACTCACTCTGAGTTCTCAAAAAGGGTTTCTTCACCCCGGGAAGTTAATTAAATACCATTTGGAGGCATTTAATGTTAGAGCAAAAACAGCTGATTTTCGACAAAAGAGATAACACCCCCCCATTACGTCATGCTTCAGAAATGTGGAAAATGGTCAGTTTTCAAATGTTTTATTTTTGAACGTCAGTTCACATTTGTAGGTGGATCATCAGTGTTAGAGCTAAAATTAGCATGTTTAAAGTGATTTTCATGCTTCCAGGGGCCCAAAACACAAGATTTATGGAATGGTTAATAGTGCATGAAAATGGCCAATTTACTCACTCTGAGTTCTCAAAAAGGGTTTCTTCACCCCGGGAAGTTAATTAAATACCATTTGGAGGCATTTAATGTTCGAGCAAAAACGGCTGATTTTCGACAAAAGAGATAACACCCCCCCATTACGTCATGCTTCAGAAATGTGGAAAATGGTCCGTTTTCAAATGTTTTATTTTTGAACGTCAGTTCACATTTGTAGGTGGATCATCAGTGTTAGAGCTAAAATTAGCATGTTTAAAGTGATTTTCATGCTTCCAGGGGCTCGGGAAGTTAATTAAATACCATTTGGAGGCATTTAATGTTCGAGCAAAAACGGCTGATTTTCGACAAAAGAGATAACACCCCCCCATTACGTCATGCTTCAGAAATGTGGAAAATGGTCCGTTTTCAAATGTTTTATTTTTGAACGTCAGTTCACATTTGTAGGTGGATCATCAGTGTTAGAGCTAAAATTGGCATGTTTAAAGTGATTTTCATGCTTCCAGGGGCCCAAAACACAAGATTTATGGAATGGTTAAAAGTGCATGAAAATGGCCAATTTACTCACTCTGAGTTCTCAAAAAGGGTTTCTTCACCCCGGGAAGTTAATTAAATACCATTTGGAGGCATTTAATGTTAGAGCAAAAACGGCTGATTTTCGACAAAAGAGATAACACCCCCCCATTACGTCATGCTTCAGAAATGTGGAAAATGGTCCGTTTTCAAATGTTTTATTTTTGAACGTCAGTTCACATTTGTAGGTGGATCATCAGTGTTAGAGCTAAAATTAGCATGTTTAAAGTGATTTTCATGCTTCCAGGGGCTCGGGAAGTGAAATAAATACCATTTGGAGGCATTTAATGTTCGAGCAAAAACGGCTGATTTTTGACAAAAGAGATAACACCCCCCCCATTACGTCATGCTTCAGAAATGTGGAAAATGGTCCGTTTTCAAATGTTTTATTTTTGAACGTAAGTTCACATTTGTAGGTGGATCATCAGTGTTAGAGCTAAAATTAGCATGTTTAAAGTGATTTTCATGCTTCCAGGGGCTCGGGAAGTGAAATAAATACCATTTGGAGGCATTTAATGTTCGAGCAAAAACGGCTGATTTTCGGCAAAAGAGATAACACCCCCCCATTACGTCATGCTTCAGAAATGTGGAAAATGGTCCGTTTTCAAATGTTTTATTTTTGAACGTCAGTTCACATTTGTAGGTGGATCATCAGTGTTAGAGCTAAAATTAGCATGTTTAAAGTGATTTTCATGCTTCCAGGGGCCCAAAACACAAGATTTATGGAATGGTTAAAAGTGCATGAAAATGGCCAATTTACTCACTCTGAGTTCTCAAAAAGGGTTTCTTCACCCCGGGAAGTTAATTAAATACCATTTGGAGGCATTTAATGTTCGAGCAAAAACGGCTGATTTTCGACAAAAGAGATAACACCCCCCCATTACGTCATGCTTCAGAAATGTGGAAAATGGTCCGTTTTCAAATGTTTTATTTTTGAACGTCAGTTGACATTTGTAGGTGGATCATCAGTGTTAGAGCTAAAATTAGCATGTTTAAAGTGATTTTCATGCTTCCAGGGGCTCGGGAAGTTAATTAAATACCATTTGGAGGCATTTAATGTTCGAGCAAAAACGGCTGATTTTCGACAAAAGAGATAACACCCCCCCATTACGTCATGCTTCAGAAATGTGGAAAATGGTCCGTTTTCAAATGTTTTATTTTTGAACGTCAGTTCACATTTGTAGGTGGATCATCAGTGTTAGAGCTAAAATTAGCATGTTTAAAGTGATTTTCATGCTTCCAGGGGCCCAAAACACAAGATTTATGGAATGGTTAAAAGTGCATGAAAATGGCCAATTTACTCACTCTGAGTTCTCAAAAAGGGTTTCTTCACCCCGGGAAGTTAATTAAATACCATTTGGAGGCATTTAATGTTAGAGCAAAAACAGCTGATTTTCGACAAAAGAGATAACACCCCCCCATTACGTCATGCTTCAGAAATGTGGAAAATGGTCAGTTTTCAAATGTTTTATTTTTGAACGTCAGTTCACATTTGTAGGTGGATCATCAGTGTTAGAGCTAAAATTAGCATGTTTAAAGTGATTTTCATGCTTCCAGGGGCCCAAAACACAAGATTTATGGAATGGTTAAAAGTGCATGAAAATGGCCAATTTACTCACTCTGAGTTCTCAAAAAGGGTTTCTTCACCCCGGGAAGTTAATTAAATACCATTTGGAGGCATTTAATGTTCGAGCAAAAACGGCTGATTTTCGACAAAAGAGATAACACCCCCCCATTACGTCATGCTTCAGAAATGTGGAAAATGGTCCGTTTTCAAATGTTTTATTTTTGAACGTCAGTTCACATTTGTAGGTGGATCATCAGTGTTAGAGCTAAAATTAGCATGTTTAAAGTGATTTTCATGCTTCCAGGGGCTCGGGAAGTTAATTAAATACCATTTGGAGGCATTTAATGTTCGAGCAAAAACGGCTGATTTTCGACAAAAGAGATAACACCCCCCCATTACGTCATGCTTCAGAAATGTGGAAAATGGTCCGTTTTCAAATGTTTTATTTTTGAACGTCAGTTCACATTTGTAGGTGGATCATCAGTGTTAGAGCTAAAATTTGCATGTTTAAAGTGATTTTCATGCTTCCAGGGGCCCAAAACACAAGATTTATGGAATGGTTAAAAGTGCATGAAAATGGCCAATTTACTCACTCTGAGTTCTCAAAAAGGGTTTCTTCACCCCGGGAAGTTAATTAAATACCATTTGGAGGCATTTAATGTTAGAGCAAAAACGGCTGATTTTCGACAAAAGAGATAACACCCCCCCATTACGTCATGCTTCAGAAATGTGGAAAATGGTCCGTTTTCAAATGTTTTATTTTTGAACGTCAGTTCACATTTGTAGGTGGATCATCAGTGTTAGAGCTAAAATTAGCATGTTTAAAGTGATTTTCATGCTTCCAGGGGCTCGGGAAGTGAAATAAATACCATTTGGAGGCATTTAATGTTCGAGCAAAAACGGCTGATTTTCGACAAAAGAGATAACACCCCCCCCATTACGTCATGCTTCAGAAATGTGGAAAATGGTCCGTTTTCAAATGTTTTATTTTTGAACGTAAGTTCACATTTGTAGGTGGATCATCAGTGTTAGAGCTAAAATTAGCATGTTTAAAGTGATTTTCATGCTTCCAGGGGCTCGGGAAGTGAAATAAATACCATTTGGAGGCATTTAATGTTCGAGCAAAAACGGCTGATTTTCGGCAAAAGAGATAACACCCCCCCATTACGTCATGCTTCAGAAATGTGGAAAATGGTCCGTTTTCAAATGTTTTATTTTTGAACGTCAGTTCACATTTGTAGGTGGATCATCAGTGTTAGAGCTAAAATTAGCATGTTTAAAGTGATTTTCATGCTTCCAGGGGCCCAAAACACAAGATTTATGGAATGGTTAAAAGTGCATGAAAATGGCCAATTTACTCACTCTGAGTTCTCAAAAAGGGTTTCTTCACCCCGGGAAGTTAATTAAATACCATTTGGAGGCATTTAATGTTCGAGCAAAAACGGCTGATTTTCGACAAAAGAGATAACACCCCCCCATTACGTCATGCTTCAGAAATGTGGAAAATGGTCCGTTTTCAAATGTTTTATTTTTGAACGTCAGTTCACATTTGTAGGTGGATCATCAGTGTTAGAGCTAAAATTAGCATGTTTAAAGTGATTTTCATGCTTCCAGGGGCTCGGGAAGTTAATTAAATACCATTTGGAGGCATTTAATGTTCGAGCAAAAACGGCTGATTTTCGACAAAAGAGATAACACCCCCCCATTACGTCATGCTTCAGAAATGTGGAAAATGGTCCGTTTTCAAATGTTTTATTTTTGAACGTCAGTTCACATTTGTAGGTGGATCATCAGTGTTAGAGCTAAAATTAGCATGTTTAAAGTGATTTTCATGCTTCCAGGGGCCCAAAACACAAGATTTATGGAATGGTTAAAAGTGCATGAAAATGGCCAATTTACTCACTCTGAGTTCTCAAAAAGGGTTTCTTCACCCCGGGAAGTTAATTAAATACCATTTGGAGGCATTTAATGTTAGAGCAAAAACAGCTGATTTTCGACAAAAGAGATAACACCCCCCCATTACGTCATGCTTCAGAAATGTGGAAAATGGTCAGTTTTCAAATGTTTTATTTTTGAACGTCAGTTCACATTTGTAGGTGGATCATCAGTGTTAGAGCTAAAATTAGCATGTTTAAAGTGATTTTCATGCTTCCAGGGGCCCAAAACACAAGATTTATGGAATGGTTAAAAGTGCATGAAAATGGCCAATTTACTCACTCTGAGTTCTCAAAAAGGGTTTCTTCACCCCGGGAAGTTAATTAAATACCATTTGGAGGCATTTAATGTTCGAGCAAAAACGGCTGATTTTCAACAAAAGAGATAACACCCCCCCATTACGTCATGCTTCAGAAATGTGGAAAATGGTCCGTTTTCAAATGTTTTATTTTTGAACGTCAGTTCACATTTGTAGGTGGATCATCAGTGTTAGAGCTAAAATTAGCATGTTTAAAGTGATTTTCATGCTTCCAGGGGCTCGGGAAGTTAATTAAATACCATTTGGAGGCATTTAATGTTCGAGCAAAAACGGCTGATTTTCGACAAAAGAGATAACACCCCCCCATTACGTCATGCTTCAGAAATGTGGAAAATGGTCCGTTTTCAAATGTTTTATTTTTGAACGTCAGTTCACATTTGTAGGTGGATCATCAGTGTTAGAGCTAAAATTGGCATGTTTAAAGTGATTTTCATGCTTCCAGGGGCCCAAAACACAAGATTTATGGAATGGTTAAAAGTGCATGAAAATGGCCAATTTACTCACTCTGAGTTCTCAAAAAGGGTTTCTTCACCCCGGGAAGTTAATTAAATACCATTTGGAGGCATTTAATGTTAGAGCAAAAACGGCTGATTTTCGACAAAAGAGATAACACCCCCCCATTACGTCATGCTTCAGAAATGTGGAAAATGGTCCGTTTTCAAATGTTTTATTTTTGAACGTCAGTTCACATTTGTAGGTGGATCATCAGTGTTAGAGCTAAAATTAGCATGTTTAAAGTGATTTTCATGCTTCCAGGGGCTCGGGAAGTGAAATAAATACCATTTGGAGGCATTTAATGTTCGAGCAAAAACGGCTGATTTTTGACAAAAGAGATAACACCCCCCCCATTACGTCATGCTTCAGAAATGTGGAAAATGGTCCGTTTTCAAATGTTTTATTTTTGAACGTAAGTTCACATTTGTAGGTGGATCATCAGTGTTAGAGCTAAAATTAGCATGTTTAAAGTGATTTTCATGCTTCCAGGGGCTCGGGAAGTGAAATAAATACCATTTGGAGGCATTTAATGTTCGAGCAAAAACGGCTGATTTTCGGCAAAAGAGATAACACCCCCCCATTACGTCATGCTTCAGAAATGTGGAAAATGGTCCGTTTTCAAATGTTTTATTTTTGAACGTCAGTTCACATTTGTAGGTGGATCATCAGTGTTAGAGCTAAAATTAGCATGTTTAAAGTGATTTTCATGCTTCCAGGGGCCCAAAACACAAGATTTATGGAATGGTTAAAAGTGCATGAAAATGGCCAATTTACTCACTCTGAGTTCTCAAAAAGGGTTTCTTCACCCCGGGAAGTTAATTAAATACCATTTGGAGGCATTTAATGTTCGAGCAAAAACGGCTGATTTTCGACAAAAGAGATAACACCCCCCCATTACGTCATGCTTCAGAAATGTGGAAAATGGTCCGTTTTCAAATGTTTTATTTTTGAACGTCAGTTCACATTTGTAGGTGGATCATCAGTGTTAGAGCTAAAATTAGCATGTTTAAAGTGATTTTCATGCTTCCAGGGGCTCGGGAAGTTAATTAAATACCATTTGGAGGCATTTAATGTTCGAGCAAAAACGGCTGATTTTCGACAAAAGAGATAACACCCCCCCATTACGTCATGCTTCAGAAATGTGGAAAATGGTCCGTTTTCAAATGTTTTATTTTTGAACGTCAGTTCACATTTGTAGGTGGATCATCAGTGTTAGAGCTAAAATTAGCATGTTTAAAGTGATTTTCATGCTTCCAGGGGCCCAAAACACAAGATTTATGGAATGGTTAAAAGTGCATGAAAATGGCCAATTTACTCACTCTGAGTTCTCAAAAAGGGTTTCTTCACCCCGGGAAGTTAATTAAATACCATTTGGAGGCATTTAATGTTAGAGCAAAAACAGCTGATTTTCGACAAAAGAGATAACACCCCCCCATTACGTCATGCTTCAGAAATGTGGAAAATGGTCAGTTTTCAAATGTTTTATTTTTGAACGTCAGTTCACATTTGTAGGTGGATCATCAGTGTTAGAGCTAAAATTAGCATGTTTAAAGTGATTTTCATGCTTCCAGGGGCCCAAAACACAAGATTTATGGAATGGTTAAAAGTGCATGAAAATGGCCAATTTACTCACTCTGAGTTCTCAAAAAGGGTTTCTTCACCCCGGGAAGTTAATTAAATACCATTTGGAGGCATTTAATGTTCGAGCAAAAACGGCTGATTTTCGACAAAAGAGATAACACCCCCCCATTACGTCATGCTTCAGAAATGTGGAAAATGGTCCGTTTTCAAATGTTTTATTTTTGAACGTCAGTTCACATTTGTAGGTGGATCATCAGTGTTAGAGCTAAAATTAGCATGTTTAAAGTGATTTTCATGCTTCCAGGGGCTCGGGAAGTTAATTAAATACCATTTGGAGGCATTTAATGTTCGAGCAAAAACGGCTGATTTTCGACAAAAGAGATAACACCCCCCCATTACGTCATGCTTCAGAAATGTGGAAAATGGTCCGTTTTCAAATGTTTTATTTTTGAACGTCAGTTCACATTTGTAGGTGGATCATCAGTGTTAGAGCTAAAATTTGCATGTTTAAAGTGATTTTCATGCTTCCAGGGGCCCAAAACACAAGATTTATGGAATGGTTAAAAGTGCATGAAAATGGCCAATTTACTCACTCTGAGTTCTCAAAAAGGGTTTCTTCACCCCGGGAAGTTAATTAAATACCATTTGGAGGCATTTAATGTTAGAGCAAAAACGGCTGATTTTCGACAAAAGAGATAACACCCCCCCATTACGTCATGCTTCAGAAATGTGGAAAATGGTCCGTTTTCAAATGTTTTATTTTTGAACGTCAGTTCACATTTGTAGGTGGATCATCAGTGTTAGAGCTAAAATTAGCATGTTTAAAGTGATTTTCATGCTTCCAGGGGCTCGGGAAGTGAAATAAATACCATTTGGAGGCATTTAATGTTCGAGCAAAAACGGCTGATTTTCGACAAAAGAGATAACACCCCCCCCATTACGTCATGCTTCAGAAATGTGGAAAATGGTCCGTTTTCAAATGTTTTATTTTTGAACGTAAGTTCACATTTGTAGGTGGATCATCAGTGTTAGAGCTAAAATTAGCATGTTTAAAGTGATTTTCATGCTTCCAGGGGCTCGGGAAGTGAAATAAATACCATTTGGAGGCATTTAATGTTCGAGCAAAAACGGCTGATTTTCGGCAAAAGAGATAACACCCCCCCATTACGTCATGCTTCAGAAATGTGGAAAATGGTCCGTTTTCAAATGTTTTATTTTTGAACGTCAGTTCACATTTGTAGGTGGATCATCAGTGTTAGAGCTAAAATTAGCATGTTTAAAGTGATTTTCATGCTTCCAGGGGCCCAAAACACAAGATTTATGGAATGGTTAAAAGTGCATGAAAATGGCCAATTTACTCACTCTGAGTTCTCAAAAAGGGTTTCTTCACCCCGGGAAGTTAATTAAATACCATTTGGAGGCATTTAATGTTCGAGCAAAAACGGCTGATTTTCGACAAAAGAGATAACACCCCCCCATTACGTCATGCTTCAGAAATGTGGAAAATGGTCCGTTTTCAAATGTTTTATTTTTGAACGTCAGTTCACATTTGTAGGTGGATCATCAGTGTTAGAGCTAAAATTAGCATGTTTAAAGTGATTTTCATGCTTCCAGGGGCTCGGGAAGTTAATTAAATACCATTTGGAGGCATTTAATGTTCGAGCAAAAACGGCTGATTTTCGACAAAAGAGATAACACCCCCCCATTACGTCATGCTTCAGAAATGTGGAAAATGGTCCGTTTTCAAATGTTTTATTTTTGAACGTCAGTTCACATTTGTAGGTGGATCATCAGTGTTAGAGCTAAAATTAGCATGTTTAAAGTGATTTTCATGCTTCCAGGGGCCCAAAACACAAGATTTATGGAATGGTTAAAAGTGCATGAAAATGGCCAATTTACTCACTCTGAGTTCTCAAAAAGGGTTTCTTCACCCCGGGAAGTTAATTAAATACCATTTGGAGGCATTTAATGTTAGAGCAAAAACAGCTGATTTTCGACAAAAGAGATAACACCCCCCCATTACGTCATGCTTCAGAAATGTGGAAAATGGTCAGTTTTCAAATGTTTTATTTTTGAACGTCAGTTCACATTTGTAGGTGGATCATCAGTGTTAGAGCTAAAATTAGCATGTTTAAAGTGATTTTCATGCTTCCAGGGGCCCAAAACACAAGATTTATGGAATGGTTAAAAGTGCATGAAAATGGCCAATTTACTCACTCTGAGTTCTCAAAAAGGGTTTCTTCACCCCGGGAAGTTAATTAAATACCATTTGGAGGCATTTAATGTTCGAGCAAAAACGGCTGATTTTCGACAAAAGAGATAACACCCCCCCATTACGTCATGCTTCAGAAATGTGGAAAATGGTCCGTTTTCAAATGTTTTATTTTTGAACGTCAGTTCACATTTGTAGGTGGATCATCAGTGTTAGAGCTAAAATTAGCATGTTTAAAGTGATTTTCATGCTTCCAGGGGCTCGGGAAGTTAATTAAATACCATTTGGAGGCATTTAATGTTCGAGCAAAAACGGCTGATTTTCGACAAAAGAGATAACACCCCCCCATTACGTCATGCTTCAGAAATGTGGAAAATGGTCTGTTTTCAAATGTTTTATTTTTGAACGTCAGTTCACATTTGTAGGTGGATCATCAGTGTTAGAGCTAAAATTAGCATGTTTAAAGTGATTTTCATGCTTCCAGGGGCCCAAAACACAAGATTTATGGAATGGTTAAAAGTGCATGAAAATGGCCAATTTACTCACTCTGAGTTCTCAAAAAGGGTTTCTTCACCCCGGGAAGTTAATTAAATACCATTTGGAGGCATTTAATGTTAGAGCAAAAACGGCTGATTTTCGACAAAAGAGATAACACCCCCCCATTACGTCATGCTTCAGAAATGTGGAAAATGGTCCGTTTTCAAATGTTTTATTTTTGAACGTCAGTTCACATTTGTAGGTGGATCATCAGTGTTAGAGCTAAAATTAGCATGTTTAAAGTGATTTTCATGCTTCCAGGGGCTCGGGAAGTGAAATAAATACCATTTGGAGGCATTTAATGTTCGAGCAAAAACGGCTGATTTTCGACAAAAGAGATAACACCCCCCCATTACGTCATGCTTCAGAAATGTGGAAAATGGTCCGTTTTCAAATGTTTTATTTTTTAACGTAAGTTCACATTTGTAGGTGGATCATCAGTGTTAGAGCTAAAATTAGCATGTTTAAAGTGATTTTCATGCTTCCAGGGGCCCAAAACACAAGATTTATGGAATGGTTAAAAGTGCATGAAAATGGCCAATTTACTCACTCTGAGTTCTCAAAAAGGGTTTCTTCACCCCGGGAAGTTAATTAAATACCATTTGGAGGCATTTAATGTTAGAGCAAAAACAGCTGATTTTCGACAAAAGAGATAACACCCCCCCATTACGTCATGCTTCAGAAATGTGGAAAATGGTCAGTTTTCAAATGTTTTATTTTTGAACGTCAGTTCACATTTGTAGGTGGATCATCAGTGTTAGAGCTAAAATTAGCATGTTTAGTGATTTTCATGCTTCCAGGGGCCCAAAACACAAGATTTATGGAATGGTTAAAAGTGCATGAAAATGGCCAATTTACTCACTCTGAGTTCTCAAAAAGGGTTTCTTCACCCCGGGAAGTTAATTAAATACCATTTGGAGGCATTTAAT
Source organism: Lissotriton vulgaris (assembly GCF_964263255.1). NCBI lineage: Eukaryota > Metazoa > Chordata > Amphibia > Caudata > Salamandridae > Lissotriton > Lissotriton vulgaris. The sequence goes on along the minus strand of NW_028249662.1, from coordinate 17,757 downwards.
GTTCGAGCAAAAACGGCTGATTTTCGACAAAAGAGATAACACCCCCCCATTACGTCATGCTTCAGAAATGTGGAAAATGGTCCGTTTTCAAATGTTTTATTTTTGAACGTCAGTTCACATTTGTAGGTGGATCATCAGTGTTAGAGCTAAAATTAGCATGTTTAAAGTGATTTTCATGCTTCCAGGGGCTCGGGAAGTTAATTAAATACCATTTGGAGGCATTTAATGTTCGAGCAAAAACGGCTGATTTTCGACAAAAGAGATAACACCCCCCCATTACGTCATGCTTCAGAAATGTGGAAAATGGTCCGTTTTCAAATGTTTTATTTTTGAACGTCAGTTCACATTTGTAGGTGGATCATCAGTGTTAGAGCTAAAATTAGCATGTTTAAAGTGATTTTCATGCTTCCAGGGGCCCAAAACACAAGATTTATGGAATGGTTAAAAGTGCATGAAAATGGCCAATTTACTCACTCTGAGTTCTCAAAAAGGGTTTCTTCACCCCGGGAAGTTAATTAAATACCATTTGGAGGCATTTAATGTTAGAGCAAAAACGGCTGATTTTCGACAAAAGAGATAACACCCCCCAATTACGTCATGCTTCAGAAATGTGGAAAATGGTCCGTTTTCAAATGTTTTATTTTTGAACGTCAGTTCACATTTGTAGGTGGATCATCAGTGTTAGAGCTAAAATTAGCATGTTTAAAGTGATTTTCATGCTTCCAGGGGCTCGGGAAGTGAAATAAATACCATTTGGAGGCATTTAATGTTCGAGCAAAAACGGCTGATTTTCGACAAAAGAGATAACACCCCCCCATTACGTCATGCTTCAGAAATGTGGAAAATGGTCCGTTTTCAAATGTTTTATTTTTTAACGTAAGTTCACATTTGTAGGTGGATCATCAGTGTTAGAGCTAAAATTAGCATGTTTAAAGTGATTTTCATGCTTCCAGGGGCTCGGGAAGTGAAATAAATACCATTTGGAGGCATTTAATGTTCGAGCAAAAACGGCTGATTTTCGGCAAAAGAGATAACACCCCCCCATTACGTCATGCTTCAGAAATGTGGAAAATGGTCCGTTTTCAAATGTTTTATTTTTGAACGTCAGTTCACATTTGTAGGTGGATCATCAGTGTTAGAGCTAAAATTAGCATGTTTAAAGTGATTTTCATGCTTCCAGGGGCCCAAAACACAAGATTTATGGAATGGTTAAAAGTGCATGAAAATGGCCAATTTACTCACTCTGAGTTCTCAAAAAGGGTTTCTTCACCCCGGGAAGTTAATTAAATACCATTTGGAGGCATTTAATGTTCGAGCAAAAACGGCTGATTTTCGACAAAAGAGATAACACCCCCCCATTACGTCATGCTTCAGAAATGTGGAAAATGGTCCGTTTTCAAATGTTTTATTTTTGAACGTCAGTTCACATTTGTAGGTGGATCATCAGTGTTAGAGCTAAAATTAGCATGTTTAAAGTGATTTTCATGCTTCCAGGGGCTCGGGAAGTTAATTAAATACCATTTGGAGGCATTTAATGTTCGAGCAAAAACGGCTGATTTTCGACAAAAGAGATAACACCCCCCCATTACGTCATGCTTCAGAAATGTGGAAAATGGTCCGTTTTCAAATGTTTTATTTTTGAACGTCAGTTCACATTTGTAGGTGGATCATCAGTGTTAGAGCTAAAATTAGCATGTTTAAAGTGATTTTCATGCTTCCAGGGGCCCAAAACACAAGATTTATGGAATGGTTAAAAGTGCATGAAAATGGCCAATTTACTCACTCTGAGTTCTCAAAAAGGGTTTCTTCACCCCGAGAAGTTAATTAAATACCATTTGGAGGCATTTAATGTTAGAGCAAAAACGGCTGATTTTCGACAAAAGAGATAACACCCCCCCATTACGTCATGCTTCAGAAATGTGGAAAATGGTCCGTTTTCAAATGTTTTATTTTTGAACGTCAGTTCACATTTGTAGGTGGATCATCAGTGTTAGAGCTAAAATTAGCATGTTTAAAGTGATTTTCATGCTTCCAGGGGCTCGGGAAGTGAAATAAATACCATTTGGAGGCATTTAATGTTCGAGCAAAAACGGCTGATTTTCGACAAAAGAGATAACACCCTCCCATTACGTCATGCTTCAGAAATGTGGAAAATGGTCCGTTTTCAAATGTTTTATTTTTGAACGTCAGTTCACATTTGTAGGTGGATCATCAGTGTTAGAGCTAAAATTAGCATGTTTAAAGTGATTTTCATGCTTCCAGGGGCTCGGGAAGTTAATTAAATACCATTTGGAGGCATTTAATGTTCGAGCAAAAACGGCTGATTTTCGACAAAAGAGATAACACCCCCCCCATTACGTCATGATTCAGAAAGGTGGAAAATGGTCCGTTTTCAAATGTTTTATTTTTGAACGTCAGTTCACATTTGTAGGTGGATCATCAGTGTTAGAGCTAAAATTAGCATGTTTAAAGTGATTTTCATGCTTCCAGGGGCCCAAAACACAAGATTTATGGAATGGTTAAAAGTGCATGAAAATGGCCAATTTACTCACTCTGAGTTCTCAAAAAGGGTTTCTTCACCCCGGGAAGTTAATTAAATACCATTTGGAGGCATTTAATGTTAGAGCAAAAACGGCTGATTTTCGACAAAAGAGATAACACCCCCCCATTACGTCATGCTTCAGAAATGTGGAAAATGGTCCGTTTTCAAATGTTTTATTTTTGAACGTCAGTTCACATTTGTAGGTGGATCATCAGTGTTAGAGCTAAAATTAGCATGTTTAAAGTGATTTTCATGCTTCCAGGGGCTCGGGAAGTGAAATAAATACCATTTGGAGGCATTTAATGTTCGAGCAAAAACGGCTGATTTTCGACAAAAGAGATAACACCCCCCCATTACGTCATGCTTCAGAAATGTAGAAAATGGTCCATTTTCAAATGTTTTCTTTTTGAACGTCAGTTCACATTTGTAGGTGGATCATCAGTGTTAGAGCTAAAATTAGCATGTTTAAAGTGATTTTCATGCTTCCAGGGGCTCGGGAAGTGAAATAAATACCATTTGGAGGCATTTAATGTTCGAGCAAAAACGGCTGATTTTCGACAAAAGAGATAACACCCCCCCATTACGTCATGCTTCAGAAATGTGGAAAATGGTCCGTTTTCAAATGTTTTATTTTTGAACGTCAGTTCACATTTGTAGGTGGATCATCAGTGTTAGAGCTAAAATTAGCATGTTTAAAGTGATTTTCATGCTTCCAGGGGCCTAAAACACAAGATTTATGGAATGGTTAAAAGTGCATGAAAATGGCCAATTTACTCACTCTGAGTTCTCAAAAAGGGTTTCTTCACCCCGGGAAGTTAATTAAATACCATTTGGAGGCATTTAATGTTCGAGCAAAAACGGCTGATTTTCGACAAAAGAGATAACACCCCCCCATTACGTCATGCTTCAGAAATGTGGAAAATGCTCCGTTTTCAAATGTTTTATTTTTGAACGTCAGTTCACATTTGTAGGTGGATCATCAGTGTTAGAGCTAAAATTAGCATGTTTAAAGTGATTTTCATGCTTCCAGGGGCCCAAAACACAAGATTTATGGAATGGTTAAAAGTGCATGAAAATGGCCAATTTACTCACTCTGAGTTCTCAAAAAGGGTTTCTTCACCCCGGGAAGTTAATTAAATACCATTTGGAGGCATTTAATGTTAGAGCAAAAACGGCTGATTTTCGACAAAAGAGATAACACCCCCCATTACGTCATGCTTCAGAAATGTGGAAAATGGTCCGTTTTCAAATGTTTTATTTTTGAACGTCAGTTCACATTTGTAGGTGGATCATCAGTGTTAGAGCTAAAATTAGCATGTTTAAAGTGATTTTCATGCTTCCAGGGGCTCGGGAAGTTAATTAAATACCATTTGGAGGCATTTAATGTTCGAGCAAAAACGGCTGATTTTCGACAAAAGAGATAACACCCCCCCATTACGTCATGCTTCAGAAATGTGGAAAATTTGTCCGTTTTCAAATGTTTTATTTTTGAACGTCAGTTCACATTTGTAGGTGGATCATCAGTGTTAGAGCTAAAATTAGCATGTTTAAAGTGATTTTCATGCTTCCAGGGGCTCGGGAAGTGAAATAAATACCATTTGGAGGCATTTAATGTTCGAGCAAAAACGGCTGATTTTCGACAAAAGAGATAACACCCCCCCCATTACGTCATGCTTCAGAAATGTGGAAAATGGTCCGTTTTCAAATGTTTTATTTTTGAACGTCAGTTCACATTTGTAGGTGGATCATCAGTGTTAGAGCTAAAATTAGCATGTTTAAAGTGATTTTCATGCTTCCAGGGGCCCAAAACACAAGATTTATGGAATGGTTAAAAGTGCATGAAAATGGCCAATTTACTCACTCTGAGTTCTCAAAAAGGGGTTCTTCACCCCGGGAAGTTAATTAAATACCATTTAGAGGCATTTAATGTTAGAGCAAAAACGGCTGATTTTCGACAAAAGAGATAACACCCCCCCATTACGTCATGCTTCAGAAATGTGGAAAATGGTCCGTTTTCAAATGTTTATTTTTTGAATGTCAGTTCACATTTGTAGGTGGATCATCAGTGTTAGAGCTAAAATTAGCATGTTTAAAGTGATTTTCATGCTTCCAGGGGCTCGGGAAGTTAATTAAATACCATTTGGAGGCATTTAATGTTCGAGCAAAAACGGCTGATTTTCGACAAAAGAGATAACACCCCCCCATTACGTCATGCTTCAGAAATGTGGAAAATGGTCCGTTTTCAAATGTTTTATTTTTGAACGTCAGTTCACATTTGTAGGTGGATCATCAGTGTTAGAGCTAAAATTAGCATGTTTAAAGTGATTTTCATGCTTCCAGGGGCTCGGGAAGTGAAATAAATACCATTTGGAGGCATTTAATGTTCGAGCAAAAACGGCTGATTTTCGACAAAAGAGATAACACCCCCCCATTACGTCATGCTTCAGAAATGTGGAAAATGGTCCGTTTTCAAATGTTTTATTTTTGAACGTCAGTTCACATTTGTAGGTGGATCATCAGTGTTAGAGCTAAAATTAGCATGTTTAAAGTGATTTTCATGCTTCCAGGGGCTCGGGAAGTTAATTAAATACCATTTGAAGGCATTTAATGTTCGAGCAAAAACGGCTGATTTTCGACAAAAGAGATAACACCCCCCCATTACGTCATGCTTCAGAAATGTGGAAAATGGTCCGTTTTCAAATGTTTTATTTTTGAACGTCAGTTCACATTTGTAGGTGGATCATCAGTGTTAGAGCTAAAATTAGCATGTTTAAAGTGATTTTCATGCTTCCAGGGGCTCGGGAAGTTAATTAAATACCATTTGGAGGCATTTAATGTTAGAGCAAAAACGGCTGATTTTCGACAAAAGAGATAACACCCCCCCATTACGTCATGCTTCAGAAATGTGGAAAATGGTCCGTTTTCAAATGTTTTATTTTTGAACGTCAGTTCACATTTGTAGGTGGATCATCAGTGTTAGAGCTAAAATTAGCATGTTTAAAGTGATTTTCATGCTTCCAGGGGCCCAAAACACAAGATTTATGGAATGGTTAAAAGTGCATGAAAATGGCCAATTTACTCACTCTGAGTTCTCAAAAAGGGTTTCTTCACCCCAGGAAGTTAATTAAATACCATTTGGAGGCATTTAATGTTAGAGCAAAAACGGCTGATTTTCGACAAAAGAGATAACACCCCCCATTACGTCATGCTTCAGAAATGTGGAAAATGGTCCGTTTTCAAATGTTTTATTTTTGAACGTCAGTTCACATTTGTAGGTGGATCATCAGTGTTAGAGCTAAAATTAGCATGTTTAAAGTGATTTTCATGCTTCCAGGGGCCCAAAACACAAGATTTATGGAATGGTTAAAAGTGCATGAAAATGGCCAATTTACTCACTCTGAGTTCTCAAAAAGGGTTTCTTCACCCCGGGAAGTTAATTAAATACCATTTGGAGGCATTTAATGTTAGAGCAAAAACGGCTGATTTTCAACAAAAGAGATAACACCCCCTCATTACGTCATGCTTCAGAAATGTGGAAAATGGTCCGTTTTCAAATGTTTTATTTTTGAACGTCAGTTCACATTTGTAGGTGGATCATCAGTGTTAGAGCTAAAATTAGCATGTTTAAAGTGATTTTCATGCTTCCAGGGGCTCGGGAAGTGAAATAAATACCATTTGGAGGCATTTAATGTTCGAGCAAAAACGGCTGATTTTCGACAAAAGAGATAACACCCCCCCATTACGTCATGCTTCAGAAATGTGGAAAATGGTCCGTTTTCAAATGTTTTATTTTTGAACGTAAGTTCACATTTGTAGGTGGATCATCAGTGTTAGAGCTAAAATTAGCATGTTTAAAGTGATTTTCATGCTTCCAGGGGCTCGGGAAGTGAAATAAATACCATTTGGAGTCATTTAATGTTCGAGCAAAAACGGCTGATTTTCGACAAAATAGATAACACCCCCCCATTACGTCATGCTTCAGAAATGTGGAAAATGGTCCATTTTCAAATGTTTTATTTTTGAACATCAGTTCACATTTGTAGGTGGATCATCAGTGTTAGAGCTAAAATTAGCATGTTTAAAGTGATTTTCATGCTTCCAGGGGCCCAAAACACAAGATTTATGGAATGGTTAAAAGTGCATGAAAATGGCCAATTTACTCACTCTGAGTTCTCAAAAAGGGTTTCTTCACCCCGGGAAGTTAATTAAATACCATTTGGAGGCATTTAATGTTCGAGCAAAAACGGCTGATTTTCGACAAAAGAGATAACACCCCCCCATTACGTCATGCTTCAGAAATGTGGAAAATGGTCCGTTTTCAAATGTTTTATTTTTGAACGTCAGTTCACATTTGTAGGTGGATCATCAGTGTTAGAGCTAAAATTAGCATGTTTAAAGTGATTTTCATGCTTCCAGGGGCCCAAAACACAAGATTTATGGAATGGTTAAAAGTGCATGAAAATGGCCAATTTACTCACTCTGAGTTCTCAAAAAGGGTTTCTTCACCCCGGGAAGTTAATTAAATACCATTTGGAGGCATTTAATGTTAGAGCAAAAACGGCTGATTTTCGACAAAAGAGATAACACCCCCCCATTACGTCATGCTTCAGAAATGTGGAAAATGGTCCGTTTTCAAATGTTTATTTTTTGAACGTCAGTTCACATTTGTAGGTGGATCATCAGTGTAAGAGCTAAAATTAGCATGTTTAAAGTGATTTTCATGCTTCCAGGGGCTCGGGAAGTTAATTAAATACCATTTGGAGGCATTTAATGTTCGAGCAAAAACGGCTGATTTTCGACAAAAGAGATAACACCCCCCCATTACGTCATGCTTCAGAAATGTGGAAAATGGTCCGTTTTCAAATGTTTTATTTTTGAACGTCAGTTCACATTTGTAGGTGGATCATCAGTGTTAGAGCTAAAATTAGCATGTTTAAAGTGATTTTCATGCTTCCAGGGGCTCGGGAAGTTAATTAAATACCATTTGGAGGCATTTAATGTTCGAGCAAAAACGGCTGATTTTCGACAAAAGAGATAACACCCCCCCATTACGTCATGCTTCAGAAATGTGGAAAATGGTCCGTTTTCAAATGTTTTATTTTTGAACGTCAGTTCACATTTGTAGGTGGATCATCAGTGTTAGAGCTAAAATTAGCATGTTTAAAGTGATTTTCATGCTTCCAGGGGCTCGGGAAATGAAATAAATACCATTTGGAGGCATTTAATGTTAGAGCAAAAACGGCTGATTTTCGACAAAAGAGATAACACCCCCCCATTACGTCATGCTTCAGAAATGTGAAAAATGGTCCGTTTTCAAATGTTTTATTTTTGAACGTCAGTTCACATTTGTAGGTGGATCATCAGTGTTAGAGCTAAAATTAGCATGTTTAAAGTGATTTTCATGCTTCCAGGGGCCCAAAACACAAGATTTATGGAATGGTTAAAAGTGCATGAAAATGGCCAATTTACTCACTCTGAGTTCTCAAAAAGGGTTTCTTCACCCCGGGAAGTTAATTAAATACCATTTGGAGGCATTTAATGTTCGAGCAAAAACGGCTGATTTTCGACAAAAGAGATAACACCCCCCCATTACGTCATGCTTCAGAAATGTGGAAAATGGTCCATTTTCAAATGTTTTATTTTTGAACGTCAGTTCACATTTGTAGGTGGATCATCAGTGTTAGAGCTAAAATTAGCATGTTTAAAGTGATTTTCATGCTTCCAGGGGCTCGGGAAGTTAATTAAATACCATTTGGAGGCATTTAATGTTCGAGCAAAAACGGCTGATTTTCGACAAAAGAGATAACACCCCCCCATTACGTCATGCTTCAGAAATGTGGAAAATGGTCCGTTTTCAAATGTTTTATTTTTGAACGTCAGTTCACATTTGTAGGTGGATCATCAGTGTTAGAGCTAAAATTAGCATGTTTAAAGTGATTTTCATGCTTCCAGGGGCTCGGGAAGTGAAATAAATACCATTTGGAGGCATTTAATGTTCAAGCAAAAACGGCTGATTTTCGACAAAAGAGATAACACCCCCCCATTACGTCATGCTTCAGAAATGTGGAAAATGGTCCGTTTTCAAATGTTTTATTTTTGAACGTAAGTTCACATTTGTAGGTGGATCATCAGTGTTAGAGCTAAAATTAGCATGTTTAAAGTGATTTTCATGCTTCCAGGGGCTCGGGAAGTGAAATAAATACCATTTGGAGGCATTTAATGTTCGAGCAAAAACGGCTGATTTTCGACAAAAGAGATAACACCCCCCCATTACGTCATGCTTCAGAAATGTGGAAAATGGTCCGTTTTCAAATGTTTTATTTTTGAACGTCAGTTCACATTTGTAGGTGGATCATCAGTGTTAGAGCTAACATTAGCATGTTTAAAGTGATTTTCATGCTTCCAGGGGCCCAAAACACAAGATTTATGGAATGGTTAAAAGTGCATGAAAATGGCCAATTTACTCACTCTGAGTTCTCAAAAAGGGTTTCTTCACCCCGGGAAGTTAATTAAATACCATTTGGAGGCATTTAATGTTCGAGCAAAAACGGCTGATTTTCGACAAAAGAGATAACACCCCCCCATTACGTCATGCTTCAGAAATGTGGAAAATGGTCCGTTGTCAAATGTTTTATTTTGGAACGTCAGTTCACATTTGTAGGTGGATCATCAGTGTTAGAGCTAAAATTAGCATGTTTAAAGTGATTTTCATGCTTCCAGGGGCTCGGGAAGTTAATTAAATACCATTTGGAGGCATTTAATGTTCGAGCAAAAACGGCTGATTTTCGACAAAAGAGATAACACCCCCCCATTACGTCATGCTTCAGAAATGTGGAAAATGGTCCGTTTTCAAATGTTTTATTTTTGAACGTCAGTTCACATTTGTAGGTGGATCATCAGTGTTAGAGCTAAAATTAGCATGTTTAAAGTGATTTTCATGCTTCCAGGGGCCCAAAACACAAGATTTATGGAATGGTTAAAAGTGCATGAAAATGGCCAATTTACTCACTCTGAGTTCTCAAAAAGGGTTTCTTCACCCCGGGAAGATAATTAAATACCATTTGGAGGCATTTAATGTTAGAGCAAAAACGGCTGATTTTCGACAAAAGAGATAACACCCCCCCATTACGTCATGCTTCAGAAATGTGGAAAATGGTCCGTTTTCAAATGTTTTATTTTTGAACGTCAGTTCACATTTGTAGGTGGATCATCAGTGTTAGAGCTAAAATTAGCATGTTTAAAGTGATTTTCATGCTTCCAGGGGCTCGGGAAGTGAAATAAATACCATTTGGAGGCATTTAATGTTCGAGCAAAAACGGCTGATTTTCGACAAAAGAGATAACACCCCCCCATTACGTCATGCTTCAGAAATGTGGAAAATGGTCCGTTTTCAAATGTTTTATTTTTGAACGTCAGTTCACATTTGTAGGTGGATCATCAGTGTTAGAGCTAAAATTAGCATGTTTAAAGTGATTTTCATGCTTCCAGGGGCTCGGGAAGTTAATTAAATACCATTTGGAGGCATTTAATGTTCGAGCAAAAACGGCTGATTTTCGACAAAAGAGATAACACCCCCCCATTACGTCATGCTTCAGAAATGTGGAAAATGGTCCGTTTTCAAATGTTTTATTTTTGAACGTCAGTTCACATTTGTAGGTGGATCATCAGTGTTAGAGCTAAAATTAGCATGTTTAAAGTGATTTTCATGCTTCCAGGGGCCCAAAACACAAGATTTATGGAATGGTTAAAAGTGCATGAAAATGGCCAATTTACTCACTCTGAGTTCTCAAAAAGGGTTTCTTCACCCCGGGAAGTTAATTAAATACCATTTGGAGGCATTTAATGTTAGAGCAAAAACGGCTGATTTTCGACAAAAGAGATAACACCCCCCCATTATGTCATGCTTCAGAAATGTGGAAAATGGTCCGTTTTCAAATGTTTTATTTTTGAACGTCAGTTCACATTTGTAGGTGGATCATCAGTGTTAGAGCTAAAATTAGCATGTTTAAAGTGATTTTCATGCTTCCAGGGGCTCGGGAAGTGAAATAAATACCATTTGGAGGCATTTAATGTTCGAGCAAAAACGGCTGATTTTCGACAAAAGAGATAACACCCCCCCATTACGTCATGCTTCAGAAATGTGGAAAATGGTCCGTTTTCAAATGTTTTCTTTTTGAACGTCAGTTCACATTTGTAGGTGGATCATCAGTGTTAGAGCTAAAATTAGCATGTTTAAAGTGATTTTCATGCTTCCAGGGGCTCGGGAAGTTAATTAAATACCATTTGGAGGCATTTAATGTTCGAGCAAAAACGGCTGATTTTCGACAAAAGAGATAACACCCCCCCCATTATGTCATGCTTCAGAAATGTGGAAAATGGTCCGTTTTCAAATGTTTTATTTTTGAACGTCAGTTCACATTTGTAGGTGGATCATCAGTGTTAGAGCTAAAATTCGCATGTTTAAAGTGATTTTCATGCTTCCAGGGGCCCAAAGCACAAGATTTATGGAATGGTTAAAAGTGCATGAAAATGGCCAATTTACTCACTCTGAGTTCTCAAAAAGGGTTTCTTCACCCCGGGAAGTTAATTAAATACCATTTGGAGGCATTTAATGTTAGAGCAAAAACGGCTGATTTTCGACAAAAGAGATAACACCCCCCCATTACGTCATGCTTCAGAAATGTGGAAAATGGTCCGTTTTCAAATGTTTTATTTTTGAACGTCAGTTCACATTTGTAGGTGGATCATCAGTGTTAGAGCTAAAATTAGCATGTTTAAAGTGATTTTCATGCTTCCAGGGGCTCGGGAAGTGAAATAAATACCATTTGGAGGCATTTAATGTTCGAGCAAAAACGGCTGATTTTCGACAAAAGAGATAACACCCCCCCATTACGTCATGCTTCAGAAATGTGGAAAATGGTCCGTTTTCAAATGTTTTATTTTTGAACGTCAGTTCACATTTGTAGGTGGATCATCAGTGTTAGAGCTAAAATTAGCATGTTTAAAGTGATTTTCATGCTTCCAGGGGCTCGGGAAGTTAATTAAATACCATTTGGAGGCATTTAATGTTCGAGCAAAAACGGCTGATTTTCGAGAAAAGAGATAACACCCCCCCCCATTACGTCATGCTTCAGAAATGTGGAAAATGGTCCGTTTTCAAATGTTTTATTTTTGAACGTCAGTTCACATTTGTAGGTGGATCATCAGTGTTAGAGCTAAAATTAGCATGTTTAAAGTGATTTTCATGCTTCCAGGGGCCCAAAACACAAGATTTATGGAATGGTTAAAAGTGCATGAAAATGGCCAATTTACTCACTCTGAGTTCACAAAAAGGGTTTCTTCACCCCAGGAAGTTAATTAATTACCATTTGGAGGCATTTAATGTTAGAGCAAAAACGGCTGATTTTCGACAAAAGAGATAACACCCCCCCATTACGTCATGCTTCAGAAATGTGGAAAATGGTCCGTTTTCAAATGTTTTATTTTTGAACGTCAGTTCACATTTGTAGGTGGATCATCAGTGTTAGAGCTAAAATTAGCATGTTTAAAGTGATTTTCATGCTTCCAGGGGCCCAAAACACAAGATTTATGGAATGGTTAAAAGTGCATGAAAATGGCCAATTTACTCACTCTGAGTTCTCAAAAAGGGTTTCTTCACCCCGGGAAGTTAATTAAATACCATTTGGAGGCATTTAATGTTAGGGCAAAAACGGCTGATTTTCCACAAAAGAGATAACACCCCCCAATTACGTCATGCTTCAGAAATGTGGAAAATGGTCCGTTTTCAAATGTTTTATTTTTGAACGTCAGTTCACATTTGTAGGTGGATCATCAGTGTTAGAGCTAAAATTAGCATGTTTAAAGTGATTTTCATGCTTCCAGGGGCTCGGGAAGTTAATTAAATACCATTTGGAGGCATTTAATGTTCGAGCAAAAACGGCTGATTTTCGACAAAAGAGATAACACCCCCCCATTACGTCATGCTTCAGAAATGTGGAAAATGGTCCGTTTTCAAATGTTTTATTTTTGAACGTCAGTTCACATTTGTAGGTGGATCATCAGTGTTAGAGCTAAAATTAGCATGTTTAAAGTGATTTTCATGCTTCCAGGGGCCCAAAACACAAGATTTATGGAATGGTTAAAAGTGCATGAAAACGGCCAACTTACTCACTCTGAGTTCTCAAAAAGGGTTTCTTCACCCCGGGAAGTTAATTAAATACCATTCGGAGGCATTTAATGTTAGAGCAAAAACGGCTGATTTTCGACAAAAGAGATAACACCCCCCCATTACGTCATGCTTCAGAAATGTGGAAAATGGTCCATTTTCAAATGTTTTATTTTTGAACGTCAGTTCACATTTGTAGGTGGATCATCAGTGTTAGAGCTAAAATTAGCATGTTTAAAGTGATTTTCATGCTTCCAGGGGCTCGGGAAGTTAATTAAATACCATTTGGAGGCATTTAATGTTCGAGCAAAAACGGCTGATTTTCGACAAAAGAGATAACACCCCCCATTACGTCATGCTTCAGAAATGTGGAAAATGGTCCGTTTTCAAATGTTTTATTTTTGAACGTCAGTTCACATTTGTAGGTGGATCATCAGTGTTAGAGCTAAAATTAGCATGTTTAAAGTGATTTTCATGCTTCCAGGGCTCGGGAAGTGAAATAAATACCATTTGGAGGCATTTAATGTTCAAGCAAAAACGGCTGATTTTCGACAAAAGAGATAACACCCCCCCATTACGTCATGCTTCAGAAATGTGGAAAATGGTCCGTTTTCAAATGTTTTATTTTTGAACGTAAGTTCACATTTGTAGGTGGATCATCAGTGTTAGAGCTAAAATTAGCATGTTTAAAGTGATTTTCATGCTTCCAGGGGCTCGGGAAGTGAAATAAATACCATTTGGAGGCATTTAATGTTCGAGCAAAAACGGCTGATTTTCGACAAAAGAGATAACACCCCCCCATGACGTCATGCTTCAGAAATGTGGAAAATGGTCCGTTTTCAAATGTTTTATTTTTGAACGTCAGTTCACATTTGTAGGTGGATCATCAGTGTTAGAGCTAAAATTAGCATGTTTAAAGTGATTTTCATGCTTCCAGGGGCCCAAAACACAAGATTTATGGAATGGTTAAAAGTGCATGAAAATGGCCAATTTACTCACTCTGAGTTCTCAAAAAGGGTTTCTTCACCCCGGGAAGTTAATTAAATACCATTTGGAGGCATTTAATGTTCGAGCAAAAACGGCTGATTTTCGACAAAAGAAATAACACCCCCCCATTACGTCATGCTTCAGAAATGTGGAAAATGGTCCGTTTTCAAATGTTTTATTTTTGAACGTCAGTTCACATTTGTAGGTGGATCATCAGTGTTAGAGCTAAAATTAGCATGTTTAAAGTGATTTTCATGCTTCCAGGGGCTCGGGAAGTTAATTAAATACCATTTGGAGGCATTTAATGTTCGAGCAAAAACGGCTGATTTTCGACAAAAGAGATAACACCCCCCCATTACGTCATGCTTCAGAAATGTGGAAAATGGTCCGTTTTCAAATGTTTTATTTTTGAACGTCAGTTCACATTTGTAGGTGGATCATCAGTGTTAGAGCTAAAATTAGCATGTTTAAAGTAATTTTCATGCTTCCAGGGGCCCAAAACACAAGATTTATGGAATGGTTAAAAGTGCATGAAAATGGCCAATTTACTCACTCTGAGTTCTCAAAAAGGGTTTCTTCACCCCGGGAAGTTAATTAAATACCATTTGGAGGCATTTAATGTTAGAGCAAAAACGGCTGATTTTCGACAAAAGAGATAACACCCCCCCATTATGTCATGCTTCAGAAATGTGGAAAATGGTCCGTTTTCAAATGTTTTATTTTTGAACGTCAGTTCACATTTGTAGGTGGATCATCAGTGTTAGAGCTAAAATTAGCATGTTTAAAGTGATTTTCATGCTTCCAGGGGCTCGGGAAGTGAAATAAATACCATTTGGAGGCATTTAATGTTCGAGCAAAAACGGCTGATTTTCGACAAAAGAGATAACACCCCCCCATTACGTCATGCTTCAGAAATGTGGAAAATGGTCCGTTTTCAAATGTTTTCTTTTTGAACGTCAGTTCACATTTGTAGGTGGATCATCAGTGTTAGAGCTAAAATTAGCATGTTTAAAGTGATTTTCATGCTTCCAGGGGCTCGGGAAGTTAATTAAATACCATTTGGAGGCATTTAATGTTCGAGCAAAAACGGCTGATTTTCGACAAAAGAGATAACACCCCCCCCATTACGTCATGCTTCAGAAATGTGGAAAATGGTCCGTTTTCAAATGTTTTATTTTTGAACGTCAGTTCACATTTGTAGGTGGATCATCAGTGTTAGAGCTAAAATTAGCATGTTTAAAGTGATTTTCATGCTTCCAGGGGCCCAAAACACAAGATTTATGGAATGGTTAAAAGTGCATGAAAATGGCCAATTTACTCACTCTGAGTTCTCAAAAAGGGTTTCTTCACCCCGGGAAGTTAATTAAATACCATTTGGAGGCATTTAATGTTAGAGCAAAAACGGCTGATTTTCGACAAAAGAGATAACACCCCCCCATTACGTCATGCTTCAGAAATGTGGAAAATGGTCCGTTTTCAAATGTTTTATTTTTGAACGTCAGTTCACATTTGTAGGTGGATCATCAGTGTTAGAGCTAAAATTAGCATGTTTAAAGTGATTTTCATGCTTCCAGGGGCTCGGGAAGTTAATTAAATACCATTTGGAGGCATTTAATGTTCGAGCAAAAACGGCTGATTTTCGACAAAAGAGATAACACCCCCCCATTACGTCATGCTTCAGAAATGTGGAAAATGGTCCGTTTTCAAATGTTTTATTTTTGAACGTCAGTTCACATTTGTAGGTGGATCATCAGTGTTAGAGCTAAAATTAGCATGTTTAAAGTGATTTTCATGCTTCCAGGGGCTCGGGAAGTGAAATAAATACCATTTGGAGGCATTTAATGTTCAAGCAAAAACGGCTGATTTTCGACAAAAGAGATAACACCCCCCCATTACGTCATGCTTCAGAAATGTGGAAAATGGTCCGTTTTCAAATGTTTTATTTTTGAACGTAAGTTCACATTTGTAGGTGGATCATCAGTGTTAGAGCTAAAATTAGCATGTTTAAAGTGATTTTCATGCTTCCAGGGGCTCGGGAAGTGAAATAAATACCATTTGGAGGCATTTAATGTTCGAGCAAAAACGGCTGATTTTCGACAAAAGAGATAACACCCCCCCATTACGTCATGCTTCAGAAATGTGGAAAATGGTCCGTTTTCAAATGTTTTATTTTTGAACGTCAGTTCACATTTGTAGGTGGATCATCAGTGTTAGAGCTAAAATTAGCATGTTTAAAGTGATTTTCATGCTTCCAGGGGCCCAAAACACAAGATTTATGGAATGGTTAAAAGTGCATGAAAATGGCCAATTTACTCACTCTGAGTTCTCAAAAAGGGTTTCTTCACCCCGGGAAGTTAATTAAATACCATTTGGAGGCATTTAATGTTCGAGCAAAAACGGCTGATTTTCGACAAAAGAGATAACACCCCCCCATTACGTCATGCTTCAGAAATGTGGAAAATGGTCCGTTGTCAAATGTTTTATTTTGGAACGTCAGTTCACATTTGTAGGTGGATCATCAGTGTTAGAGCTAAAATTAGCATGTTTAAAGTGATTTTCATGCTTCCAGGGGCTCGGGAAGTTAATTAAATACCATTTGGAGGCATTTAATGTTCGAGCAAAAACGGCTGATTTTCGACAAAAGAGATAACACCCCCCCATTACGTCATGCTTCAGAAATGTGGAAAATGGTCCGTTTTCAAATGTTTTATTTTTGAACGTCAGTTCACATTTGTAGGTGGATCATCAGTGTTAGAGCTAAAATTAGCATGTTTAAAGTGATTTTCATGCTTCCAGGGGCCCAAAACACAAGATTTATGGAATGGTTAAAAGTGCATGAAAATGGCCAATTTACTCACTCTGAGTTCTCAAAAAGGGTTTCTTCACCCCGGGAAGATAATTAAATACCATTTGGAGGCATTTAATGTTAGAGCAAAAACGGCTGATTTTCGACAAAAGAGATAACACCCCCCCATTACGTCATGCTTCAGAAATGTGGAAAATGGTCCGTTTTCAAATGTTTTATTTTTGAACGTCAGTTCACATTTGTAGGTGGATCATCAGTGTTAGAGCTAAAATTAGCATGTTTAAAGTGATTTTCATGCTTCCAGGGGCTCGGGAAGTGAAATAAATACCATTTGGAGGCATTTAATGTTCGAGCAAAAACGGCTGATTTTCGACAAAAGAGATAACACCCCCCCATTACGTCATGCTTCAGAAATGTGGAAAATGGTCCGTTTTCAAATGTTTTATTTTTGAACGTCAGTTCACATTTGTAGGTGGATCATCAGTGTTAGAGCTAAAATTAGCATGTTTAAAGTGATTTTCATGCTTCCAGGGGCTCGGGAAGTTAATTAAATACCATTTGGAGGCATTTAATGTTCGAGCAAAAACGGCTGATTTTCGACAAAAGAGATAACACCCCCCCATTACGTCATGCTTCAGAAATGTGGAAAATGGTCCGTTTTCAAATGTTTTATTTTTGAACGTCAGTTCACATTTGTAGGTGGATCATCAGTGTCAGAGCTAAAATTAGCATGTTTAAAGTGATTTTCATGCTTCCAGGGGCCCAAAACACAAGATTTATGGAATGGTTAAAAGTGCATGAAAATGGCCAATTTACTCACTCTGAGTTCTCAAAAAGGGTTTCTTCACCCCGGGAAGTTAATTAAATACCATTTGGAGGCATTTAATGTTAGAGCAAAAACGGCTGATTTTCGACAAAAGAGATAACACCCCCCCATTATGTCATGCTTCAGAAATGTGGAAAATGGTCCGTTTTCAAATGTTTTATTTTTGAACGTCAGTTCACATTTGTAGGTGGATCATCAGTGTTAGAGCTAAAATTAGCATGTTTAAAGTGATTTTCATGCTTCCAGGGGCTCGGGAAGTGAAATAAATACCATTTGGAGGCATTTAATGTTCGAGCAAAAACGGCTGATTTTCGACAAAAGAGATAACACCCCCCCATTACGTCATGCTTCAGAAATGTGGAAAATGGTCCGTTTTCAAATGTTTTCTTTTTGAACGTCAGTTCACATTTGTAGGTGGATCATCAGTGTTA
>NW_028249661.1:0-66780 GCF_964263255.1 Lissotriton vulgaris | reverse complement strand
TATTAAAACTGTTGTACTGAGGAGTCCTCCAGTACCGAAAAAATAAAAATAATAGGGGCATATTATCAAGGGGGTTTATCTCCGCTTTTTTGGCTTTAAAAGCCAAGAAAGCTGAGATAAAATTATCTCCCTATTACCTAGCTGTCGCTAACACCAGTTAGAGACAGCCAGTAGGAGATAGCGACCATCTTGGGCCCCACTTTGCATGTCAGAGATATTTATCACTAATGACATGCAAAGTGGGCGTGCCAAGATGTTAGCAACTGGAAACAGTCGCTAACATCGCTATCTCCTATTACCAACTTTTGGAGATATTCGCGCTAAGCGCGAATATCTCCAAGAGCTAACACCTGCCCTGAGCAGTTCTTAGCCATGTTATCCAATGGAAGGTGGATAACATGGCTAAGAGCATTAGCTCTGTAATGCATGAATATCGCTGACTTTTCAGCAATATTCATAGATTGCGGCCGATTTTTATCGCATTTGCGATAAACCTTGGTAATACCAAGGTTTATTTGCGATAAAAATCGCCTCAGCTCAGCGGTAAATTTTTGTCTCTAACCAAGCAATAACAATAATTATCGCTATTGCTTGGTAATATGCCCCATAGGGCCTTCTGATTGGCTACCGAAGCTTATTCTCCTGTATGCCCTTTTCGTAAGGCACAACAAGCACTTTTCTGTGGTACCAAGCAACCCAGAGTAAAATGTTGCAGACACCATTTCAGGACTCTGTCCCTTTATTCTGAATCACTTGAAAAAAAAAATTATAGGGGGTCAAGTAAAAAAAAGAAATAGTTTTCTGTGAAGATGGTACCATGGTGCTTAATGTTGCCCTCCTCTGAGATACTATGGTACTCCTGAAGTACCTTCACTCTATTGTCCACTCCATGGTACTGCAGTATACCATTCAAGCTTCATTAAGGGAAGCTTGCGTGGTACTGCAGTGCCATGAGTTTGATGCCTGAGAGTTAAATCCACAGTAGTACTGCGGTACTGGTGAAATATTGATACAGTAAATTTGAGGGTGGATTGCTACTCATTGAGTTTGGGCACAAGCCTTGGCTGGAGGCTAGGCCCTGCAGCCAACATCCCTGATGCACATGGCCAATTTCCACACACAGTAGGGGGTTGGCCATCCTCAGAGGGGTCGGCTGTAGTGCACACTCAAAGGCTGTGCACAGAGAAGGACTGGTCACCCAGAAGGGCTTTGTCATATGACCTGTTGGCCAACTCCTCGCAGCGCAAAGCCAACTTTGATTGCTTTACTGAGTTTCATGAAATAAGAGTGAATTTTCCACATAGTGCTCAGTATGAGTTTCTGTTCAATACTTCCTCAATTTACCAAACAGCTGGTCATCATACTCCGATAAGATCAATTTTCAGTCTGACCAGTTCCCATGAGGCACAGGTCAGACTGATTTGCATATAGCCATGTCTGAACTGGGGTTGCAAAGTAGGCTAAAGAACGGTGATGGATTAAACTCAGATCTTTTGACTGGGTGTGAGTGTTTGATTGATTCAGATGCTCCGTCCATCACCACCCCCTTTTGTACTGCTTTTGGCCGCCATAAGTGTGGCAGGGTATGCTCAGACGTGAGTCCCTTGCTCACTTTGCCACTGGATTAAAGCAAGCCGGGCTGAAGACGGCTGGAATGCCAGAAACCGGTCCTCGGAAGCTTGTTTCCGGTCCAGGGAAGACATGGCTTGGCAGTTCGGGCTGGACTGTTCCCATGAGGCACAGGGTCAGACTGATTTGCATATAGCCATGTCTGAACTGGGGTGGCAGAGTGGGCTAAAGAACGGTGATGGATTAAACCCAGATCTTTTGACTGGGTGTGAGTGTTTGATTGATTCAGATGCTCCGTCCATCACCACCCCCTTTTGTACTGCATTGTAAATGCGGCGCACCATGGGTGGCGGAGCAGCGGCGCAAAATAACTGGCGCATCCCTGGGGATGCGCCAGTTATCATAAATCTTCCCCTAGGTGTAAAGATACAATCTTCTTTTAGATAATTTGGCATATGCATTTTCGCTGTTACCGTCCCTTGATTTTGGTCTGGACTCCAACCCCAATTTCAGAATAAAGTGGCATATTTACAAAGGGGATTGCACCATCAGAATGTCACTTTTTATGATGTTCTGGTTGTACAATGCCTTGCACCATATTTACAAAATGGTGTTTAGCCACTTTGCATTGCTTAATGCAGCTTTGTAAATATGGGACCCTTTCATGCAGTTTTCTAAATGAAAGGGGCATGCAATGGGTGTAGCTGTGGGCGTTCCACCAAAACACCCATTGCATTTTGATGCAACCCTAGATTTACAAGGATTTGTAAATCTGAAGCAGTGCCAAAAACTAACTTAATGAAAAAGCAGGCGTTAGATTGGTGCAACAAGGATAAATACTTTTATTCCTCCTCGTATTTGCTTTTTCTATGTGTGTTGCATTCTTTACAGCCTTCAAATTTTTCTGATCGACTAGTAGTTTTCACAAAACAAATTGACGTGACATTGTCTGAGGTACATGAGACATAGGCCCACATGCATCATGTAGGAATTTGCGATTCCTAAATTGCGAAAATTAAGGAATCGCAATTTAGGAATCGCAAATTCCTATGCATTAAAAATTCGCAAAAGTTTTTGCGATTTCTTAACTTTCCTTATTTGCGATTCCTTAATTGCGAATAGCAAATAAGGAATCGCTTTACATTGATTCCTATGGGCCTAGAGGCCCATAGGAATCAATGGGAAGGCATTCTCATTTTGCGAATTCGCAATCAAGGTATCACAAAATGAGAATGCAATTTCAAGGGTGCAGGGGGGGTCCAAAGGACCCCCCCTGCACCCCTGGAATGTCACGTAAGTACATTTTACTCACACACATGTCCCAAGGGCATGTGTGTGTGTAACATGTAAGTTTCAAAAATGCATTTTTTTGCATTTTTTAAACTTTTCGCAAATTACCCTGAAGGTTTACTTCATGGTAATTTTCCCCTTCCTAATTGCGAATTCGCAAATTAAATAAAATCATGCATAGCATTTAAGAAATCGCAAAATTTGCGATTTCTTAAATGCGATCGCAATTTGAGGAATCGCAAAAATTGCAATTTCTTAAATTGCGATAAATGAAAAAAATGATGCATCCCAAAAAGGTTTTTGCATTCGCAAACGGCTGATTTTTGCGATTCGCGCCGTTTGCGAATGCAAAATCTCTTGATGCATGTGGGCCAAAGAGTTTATTTTCCACATCGATTAGGACTATTAAACAGTAACTTTGGGCAAGGCTACTATTTCCTTTATTTTAAAGAAACATGGTGAGCGTGCTGCATTTTCCTAAACAGATAAATTGCCCAAAAATGTGTGTTAAGCTTAAAAATAGCAAACATGTTTGGGTTGCTTGCCACGCTGTGAAGTGACAAAACATAATGCTCCAAAAATATGAAATCCAAAACATTGACTACCCCTGTGTAGTTAAGGTAAACATATGTAGATAAGTACAGATTTACTCTTCTTAACTTAGAATATATGATGCAGGGATAATAAAGACATGGCAAGTTGTTGAAGGGATGTTATTAGACTGGAGCAGAAGTGTTCAAACTGGGGGGTGCGCCTACCTGGCGGGGCGTGGATTGGTTCCCATGGGAGCCCAAAGGCCTCTTCAAGTACTTATAAATGAAGATGCCCTGGAAGTGCATCGATGTTTATTTGCAGCATTTCCAGGCTGTCTTTATTTACTTCGAGCCCTTGAAGTAAGAACTGTGATCAGAGTACTATGCGGATGCGGGAAAATGAGAGTGCTGGCAGGGCTAAAGAGGTTGCTAAAAGAACACAATCATTTGCAATGGAATAGGTCTCGTATTTGTGAGAGTTAGAGCTATTGGCAAAATATGTTTCTTGACAATTTGCTGAAAACAAAAGAAATGTATTTAATTTTATTTTTGCCCCATTTTAATTCCTGACCTAAGGAGGAATGCTCAAGAATGTATTAAACTGACATCCTTCTAACAGCAGGAGTACCAAAATAATTGTTCAAAACCCCTTAAATATCATTGAGTTAACTATTGGCTGTACTTACTGAGATGCATAAGCCTAAATAGTTAGTCCTTTATTACAGAAATTCGGTTGCCCCGATTCTGGTGGAAGCTGTTGTTTTCTGTTTGATTCAGGATTATAAGACATACAGTAATTACAGAACCACACACTTTAAGTTCAATTGTGTTATTTCCTATGACTTTTACACGTACAACACAAACTGAGGAACTTGCAGGGCACTGGGTGGATTGGAAGGTACTGCCCTATTCACTCAAGGAGATTTGGGAGTTGTAATTGATTCACAGTGCTAAATTTATAACAGTACAGTTGCTCTAGGGAAGCACTGAGCCTTCCAACCCACACTTGTACTGGAACAATAGGCTTCGGAAGCATGTTGGGCACTGGGAAAAAGATACAGTCAGAGGAAGATATATTAGTCATAGGAGTAAAGCTCATCTAAGGGCACTAAGGATGAGTTTAGAGGTAACAGGGAAAAGAACAATGGAAAGTAAAAGGAGAATGGGGGAATGAAGGGGGCAGACAGGCGGGTTAAGTGCAAAGAAACATCGTAGTCAAAAGAAAGGGCATAAGAGCCCTTTACTAATGGAAGTTGTAAAGTTGTAGAGAAATAGGAAATTGTTAAAGGGGGGGGGGGGTGTGAATTCTTTGGCAGCAGAGAGGATAGTTAATATTTGTAAGAGTGTTGTGAGGACATATCAGTCTGTGCGAAAATCAGCAGATGGTTGGCTTTATGTAAACCGAGCTCAAACAGCCTTATGACAACAGCAACAAGGTGTCTGTGGTGACCTCGTCCCATAGTAGTTTTGGGAGACTAAATAGCTGCTGAATCCACACTCAACATATTTAAAAAGACAGGGCAGAGGCCCACTAACGAATTGAATTGTGAAGCAAAATAAACAGTAACATACATAGAACTAGGTTCACTTAAACTCATGCGTGCAACAAGAACGCATTTGTCTTTCTGTACTGCACAATAAAGGAAAATTATCGAAAATACCATAAACCTGTCCTTCAGAATAGAATGTCTGTAAGTACTATTATACAGCACTGAAGAATTGGATATGCATTACTATGCAGCAGATAATGGATTATGTAGCAGTGGCAGTAATATGTGTCCTTTTTTCCTTTAAAAAGGGCCATTCATTAGTGCAGCAGGTACTGCTGCCAGGTGTGTAAGTGGCCACTGCTGGTTATCATTTATTAAGCAGATACAGCAGGACTGGGGCCCAGGAGTTTGAGGGCCCCACTGGATCAAAATTATGACTGCTTACCTTTAAAAAGGGGGCATGGGAGCTTATTTTCCTTACTAGCATTAGGACTGATGGCACCTTTGCAGAAAAAGGGAGCTCTTTTTTTTCTGAACGGAACAGAGAGCCTGATTCAAAATTGGAGTGATGGTTAGGCATGGTGGGGAAGAGGTGAAAGATTTAGAGGAGTTAGCCTGCTGCTCAGGGCTGCTGTTATCATTAATGCAGCAGGTGTAGTTGCATTGGGGTCCAAGAGTGTGTGGGGCTCACAATGCCCCAACTATGGGGAGCAGTATTTTTGGGACAATATATGAGGCAGAGAACATGGTGGATTAGCTTCACAGGTGATGATCACACACTAGGTACATTTGGAGGCAAAGTAGTTGGTAGATGAGTAGATGAGAATCTGGGGTACAGGAAGCACTGTGCGGCAAAAGCCTCTGTGGGGTATGAGGAAGCAATTGACTCCATCTTTTGGGCACATAACGAGATGATGTCCAAAAGGTAACTAAGATCCAAAGGGAAACATGCACTTTGTCACAATATACACTCTGGAGCTCATTTACAAGCCCTGTGTGCCACAGGGACGTCACTTTTTGTAATGTTCAGGTGGCGCACAGGGCTTAGCCATATCTACAGGGTCACATAAAGCCACACTGTTTGTGGCTTTTCATCTCCTTATAGATATGGAGGGAGAGAATGCAGCTCAAGTTGCTGTGTTGCTTCAAACTACGATGGGGAAGTGGGCCATGGGCATTAAATGGGTGTTACATGGGCATTTCACACATTACCAGATTTATAACAAGCTGTAAATCTGGGAAAAAGTCTTCTCCTCCCTGGGGGTGGCCTAGAGGAGGTATAACAAGGAGAAATTAAATTTGCGCCACCCGTGCATTACTCTTTTTCTTGCACCAGTGGCCTGCCCATATTTACAAGGCTACATAAAGTCACTGTTGGAAAAAGAGGCAGTATCTTTTAGGTCTGCACAAATAACATGTCACATTTATACTTCAATGGGAACCAAACACTCTATTGTAGCACACAACTCTCAGAGGGTAGCGTTGCAGAGCAGTCTAAGGCTTACTCAAGGGAGGTGGTGTGGGCTAGTAATGGCCATTTACCAGTACTCAGAAATAAAACTCAATAATTGATTGTCCAGCCTGTACTTTGCTTTATAAAAGGAAGAGTACATTTATTAAACACACACTCTGCTCCATACTATGCATCAATTTACAAATAACAATTAATCAGTAGGGGGGAATAGGGTTTGGAATGTCTGTTTCATTCCCCAGGGTAAGTAAGTAGTTTATCAAAAAAGAGAAACAGACACTTGTTACACATCAGACCATTGGTAAGGAAAGTTTTTAGAGTAGCCTCAAAAACCCTATGCTGATGTGGTTGTGCGGTATATCTGGTTCATCCGCCCCGCATATGGGTTGTTGGCAGTTATCATTGGTTACTCCAAAGTAGTGATGTTGCCTGCCTCAGCCCGAGGCTGGTGTGATTTCCAGGTTGATTAAAATAAATGCGGTACTACTAGAATGATCGAGTTACTGGATCAAAAATAGTTTTAAATCTACACAAACGTCGACATGTTTCAGCTCTGTCGGCCCTAGGGGTCTATAGAGCTTTCGTCAGGACTAACACATAAACAGACAATGGACTTTTTACTCACACCATTTGTGTTGTTTTTAGTAGTAACCTGTATAAATTCCAGGGATAAAGGCTCCTCCGATTTCTGAAATAGAATGGGGAGAGTACATAGAGAAATACACACTTTTTTTGAAACATCCTGATTCAGGTTTGCGCATTCAATTGAATAAAATTATTATTCATTCGTTCCAGAAACTTTACTCGAAGGGGGAGGGGTAACGGGGTTGAGTTTATTCACAATGGTGACATTATTGTTAAACTGGAGTTTCAGTTAGTTTGTTTCACGCGCTGGCGTATGAAGAGACGCGCTGATTAAAAGTTATCGGATCATGTTAGCAATCATTAAGAACTGGAAGATCAATTCACTCACTTTACGCTCTGGCGTATAGAGGGTCGCACTAGTTAGAATTCGCGCAAGGGACTCTCTAACTGTAGGTATTGAATTCCCTAGTTAGCGAGTGAGAGGGACTAACATTGAGAATGGTCGTAAACGCTGCGCGTTGTCCTACCTTAAAACCGGAAGGCACTCGCTTGCATCGGGGGAAACACTGGACACAGAGCTGTGTTTAAAATGTATCGCATTAGTCGGTGTTACTCGCGGTCATCTTACCGGGATTCTGTAGTTTTATCAGCCTCACTCCGCCATTACCCGCGTGTGTTAGCAATCTCGCCTGGTGCTGACTCTGCCCCCGGAAACGAGAAACTCGGGTGGAGCAGCCATCAAAAAACATTAAGGATGTCTTAGTACATACTCGACCTATAAGAAAAGCAAAAGTGGTCACAACCAGAGACATAACCATGTCACCTGTAACTGGGCATTATCCTTGTGGTTCATGCGTAGCATGTAAAACAACAACAGCATCCAAAACATTACAACTTTCTGACACACTCCTCTGGCAGCAGCGTCAACACACGAACTGTAATTCGACACACGTCATTTATATGGTAAGCTGTCCTTGCGACAAGCATTATATCGGAATGACATGTCGTAAAGTAAAAACAAGAATTGGTGAACATCGGAGCAATATTAGATTAAAAAAGAATACCACCAAACTGTGTTCCCATTTCGTGGAAGCAGGTCACTCCTGCGATGACATCCACTGGACAGTAATTGAAATGCTCAATGACAAAACTCAGAGATGTGAAAGAATATTATTTGAGAAGGAACAGAGGTGGGTGGAACGCCTTAAAACCCACGAACACGGACTCAATGACTCAATTCCGTGGCACCAGTTTGCCAAATGATGCTGTTTCTAAAAGTACACTGACTCACAAGTATCTGTAAAATCCAACTTTACCGATCATTTCCAAAATACATCATTGATTGGACACAAATGAATGCAATACTATGTCCATAACTCCACGCACGAATAAAGTTTGCTTCTAAACACAAAAAAACAAGAAACTCCGCTCGATACACCCTGAAAACGCCGCTCTGAGCGCCTGCCCCTTTAAAAATGACTGCTCCACCCGAGTTTCTCGTTTCCGGGGGCAGAGTCAGCACCAGGCGAGATTGCTAACACACGCGGGTAATGGCGGAGTGAGGCTGATAAAACTACAGAATCCCGGTAAGATGACCGCGAGTAACACCGACTAATGCGATGCATTTTAAACACAGCTCTGTGTCCAGTGTTTCCCCCGATGCAAGCGAGTGCCTTCCGGTTTTAAGGTAGGACAACGCGCCTGGTGGTGGGGTTCTGTTCTTATGCGTTTTCGGCAGGGAGTAAAAGTAGGGAGTGACGGGCTCTTTTGTCATCAAGTAGTCTGCCTCCCTGGGTGTAATCCAGCCTTTGGTCTCTGCTTCATTCACCATGATGGAAATGGTATTCCTGAGTCTTTCAGTTGGATCTGAATTGATCTTTTGATAAAACCTAGTATCAGATAGGAGGGCTAGGCATTGTGAGTTATATCCATCTTTGCTCAAGATAACTGTGCCTCCCCCCTTATCTGCTGGCTTGATCACTATTTCATCATTAGATTTCAAAGCCTCGAGGGCTATGCACTCTTTTTTACTCAGATTTTGGTAGACTTTTTTATTTTTCATTTTGTCCACTCCATTTAGAAGTGCATGTTCGAAGGTCTGTAATTCTGGGTGTACAGTCGAATTCGGAGGGTTAAAGGTGGATTTGTTCCTTAAAGTAGTATCACCCTGTTCATTCATCCCAATATTGGTATTTTGGTTGGAAAAGAAGGCCTTCAGCTTAAGTGTCCTACAGAATTCTGCTAGTTCGCTCTTCAATTTGAATGTGTCTAGTCGGGGGGTAGGCACGAATCCTAATCCTTTGTTGAGGATTTCCAACTGTTCATTTGGCAATTCCAGACCTGAGAGGTTGACTACGAGAGATTGGTTTTGCTGGTGGAGGGGTGGGATGCTGCCATACTGCGTGTCTGCACATTCCTCTGTTGGTCTTGCCATCTGAGTGACTTTTTCTTTCCTCTTGGTTGGTTTTGGCCTCTCGATAAAAAATGAGGTTCTTTTTGGGTAGTGTGCATATTTTGCCCCATCTGTTGATCTCCCATTGGTGGCATTTGTTGCATACCAGGATTGAATGGATCCATCCATCCTCCATATGGAGGGACGAATGGCTGGTAGTATGGCATATTGAAACCATGAAAAAATGGTCTCTGCCATCTGTTTCCTCTCCTTGGGCGATGTTGTCTGTAGTTGTTCCTGCCTCTCTTGGGGAAATATTCATCCGTACTACTTACTGAGTTGTTGGAGGAGTTATTACCAGTTGATTCATTGTCTGATCCTGTGTCCTGTGGGCAGTACTCCTCTGCAGTATATGGGTGCATCTTCTCTTGGCTGAACTTTTTTAAATCTTTACCAAGTTTATTCAATTTGCTCTGTGTGATAAACTCCCGGGTTTCCTCCATTTCCTTATTAATTTCATCCAACCTCTGTTTGTAGATTGCGGGATTGATACCCTTCTTTAATTCTTTCTCACAATCTTCAATCTCTTTTAAGAGTCTGTCTGATAACCTTTTCGCGGTTTTAACAATAAGAACAAGATAATCAAGTGTGCATTTCCACGATATTGAGGACCAATCTCGTCGGAAAACTAGGTCACTCAGGAAAATTCGTGGGGCATTATTGACCCAAAGACCTCTTGGTGCTGCTTTGACTCTCAGGTATTCTGTCATTAATATACCGTGTATAGATGTTCTGATCTGTTCCCTTTTCTTCTCCGTCATCTTGTCCCAGTCATCTGCCTGTGCTAATGCTTCCGTGAGTTCAGTGTTTTGTAGGAGTGACTGACCTGCCAGGATTTCTTCTATGTCGTTGGCATCAAAACTCAAACCAAGGTTACCCTCCATTTTAAGTTTCTGGGGGGTATATATATATACAGATGTATATATATTAGAGTCCCGCTGCTGCACGCAGCTTAAGTAACAATTAATCTGTAGGGGGGATCAGGGTTTGGAATGTCTGTTTCATTCCCCAGGGTAAGTAAGTAGTTTATCAAAAAAGAGAAACAGACACTTGTTACACATCAGACCATTGGTAAGGAAAGTTTTTAGAGTAGCCTCAAAAACCCTATGCTGATGTGGTTGTGCGGTATATCTGGTTCATCCGCCCCGCATATGGGTTGTTGGCAGTTATCATTGGTTACTCTAAAGTAGTGATGTTGCCTGCCTCAGCCCGAGGCACCTCTGGTCTATAGTGCAGTGTCCAGAGAAGTGAGAAAAAGTGTGTCAAAATAAATTCTCGAAAAAAGGAAAAAAGGTTTAAAACTGGAAAATCACCCTAGGAGATTTTTATTATTGGTGTGATTTCCAGGTTGATTAAAATAATTGCGGTACTACTAGAATGATCGAGTTACTGGATCAAAGTAGTTTTAAATCTACACAAACGTCGACATGTTTCAGCTCTGTCGGCCCTAGGGGTCTATAGAGCTTTCGTCAGGACTAACACATAAACAGACAATGGACTTTTTACTCACACCATTTGTGTTGTTTTTAGTAGTAACCTGTATAAATTCCAGGGATAAAGGCTCCTCCGATTTCTGAAATAGAATGGGGAGAGTACATAGAGAAATACACACTTTTTTTGAAACATCCTGATTCAGGTTTGCGCATTCAATTGAATAAAATTATTATTCATTCGTTCCAGAAACTTTACTCGAAGGGGGAGGGGTAACGGGGTTGAGTTTATTCACAATGGTGACATTATTGTTAAACTGGAGTTTCAGTTAGTTTGTTTCACGCGCTGGCGTATGAAGAGACGCGCTGATTAAAAGTTATCGGATCATGTTAGCAATCATTAAGAACTGGAAGATCAATTCACTCACTTTACGCTCTGGCGTATAGAGGGTCGCACTAGTTAGAATTCGCGCAAGGGACTCTCTAACTGTAGGTATTGAATTCCCTAGTTAGCGAGTGAGAGGGACTAACATTGAGAATGGTCGTAAACGCTGCGCGTTGTCCTACCTTAAAACCGGAAGGCACTCGCTTGCATCGGGGGAAACACTGGACACAGAGCTGTGTTTAAAATGTATCGCATTAGTCGGTGTTACTCGCGGTCATCTTACCGGGATTCTGTAGTTTTAGTAGCCTCACTCCGCCATTACCCGCGTGTGTTAGCAATCTCGCCTGGTGCTGACTCTGCCCCCGGAAACGAGAAACTCGGGTGGAGCAGCCATCAAAAAACATTAAGGATGTCTTAGTACATACTCGACCTATAAGAAAAGCAAAAGTGGTCACAACCAGAGACATAACCATGTCACCTGTAACTGGGCATTATCCTTGTGGTTCATGCGTAGCATGTAAAACAACAACAGCATCCAAAACATTACAACTTTCTGACACACTCCTCTGGCAGCAGCGTCAACACACGAACTGTAATTCGACACACGTCATTTATATGGTAAGCTGTCCTTGCGACAAGCATTATATCGGAATGACATGTCGTAAAGTAAAAACAAGAATTGGTGAACATCGGAGCAATATTAGATTAAAAAAGAATACCACCAAACTGTGTTCCCATTTCGTGGAAGCAGGTCACTCCTGCGATGACATCCACTGGACAGTAATTGAAATGCTCAATGACAAAACTCAGAGATGTGAAAGAATATTATTTGAGAAGGAACAGAGGTGGGTGGAACGCCTTAAAACCCACGAACACGGACTCAATGACTCAATTCCGTGGCACCAGTTTGCCAAATGATGCTGTTTCTAAAAGTACACTGACTCACAAGTATCTGTAAAATCCAACTTTACCGATCATTTCCAAAATACATCATTGATTGGACACAAATGAATGCAATACTATGTCCATAACTCCACGCACGAATAAAGTTTGCTTCTAAACACAAAAAAACAAGAAACTCCGCTCGATACACCCTGAAAACGCCGCTCTGAGCGCCTGCCCCTTTAAAAATGACTGCTCCACCCGAGTTTCTCGTTTCCGGGGGCAGAGTCAGCACCAGGCGAGATTGCTAACACACGCGGGTAATGGCGGAGTGAGGCTGATAAAACTACAGAATCCCGGTAAGATGACCGCGAGTAACACCGACTAATGCGATACATTTTAAACACAGCTCTGTGTCCAGTGTTTCCCCCGATGCAAGCGAGTGCCTTCCGGTTTTAAGGTAGGACAACGCGCAGCGTTTACGACCATTCTCAATGTTAGTCCCTCTCACTCGCTAACTAGGGAATTCAATACCTACAGTTAGAGAGTCCCTTGCGCGAATTCTAACTAGTGCGACCGTCTATACGCCAGCGCGTAAAGTGAGTGAATTGATCTTCCAGTTCTTAATGATTGCTAACATGATCCGATAACTTTTAATCAGCGCGTCTCTTCATACGCCAGCGCGTGAAACAAACTAACTGAAACTCCAGTTTAACAATAATGTCACCATTGTGAATAAACTCAACCCCGTTACCCCTCCCCCTTCGAGTAAAGTTTCTGGAACGAATGAATAATAATTTTATTCAATTGAATGCGCAAACCTGAATCAGGATGTTTAAAAAAAAGTGTGTATTTCTCTATGTACTCTCCCCATTCTATTGCAGAAATCGGAGGAGCCTTTATCCCTGGAATTTATACAGGTTACTACTAAAAACAACACAAATGGTGTGAGTAAAAAGTCCATTGTCTGTTTATGTGTTAGTCCTGACGAAAGCTCTATAGACCCCTAGGGCCGACAGAGCTGAAACATGTCGACGTTTGTGTAGATTTAAAACTACTTTGATCCAGTAACTCGATCATTCTAGTAGTACCGCAATTATTTTAATCAACCTGGAAATCACACCAATAATAAAAATCTCCTAGGGTGATTTTCCAGTTTTAAACCTTTTTTCCTTTTTTCGAGAATTTATTTTGACACACTTTTTCTCACTTCTCTGGACACTGCACTATAGACCAGAGGTGCCTCGGGCTGAGGCAGGCAACATCACTACTTTGGAGTAACCAATGATAACTGCCAACAACCCATATGCGGGGCGGATGAACCAGATATACCGCACAACCACATCAGCATAGGGTTTTTGAGGCTACTCTAAAAACTTTCCTTACCAATGGTCTGATGTGTAACAAGTGTCTGTTTCTCTTTTTTGATAAACTACTTACTTACCCTGGGGAATGAAACAGACATTCCAAACCCTAATCCCCCCTACTGATTAATTGTTACTTAAGCTGCGTGCAGCAGCGGGACTCTAATATATATACATCTGTATATATATATACCCCCCAGAAACTTAAAATGGAGGGTAACCTGGGTTTGAGTTTTGATGCCAACGACATAGAAGAAATCCTGGCAGGTCAGTCACTCCTACAAAACACTGAACTCACGGAAGCATTAGCACAGGCAGATGACTGGGACAAGATGACGGAGAAGAAAAGGGAACAGATCAGAACATCTATACACGGTATAATAATGACAGAATACCTGAGAGTCAAAGCAGCACCAAGAGGTCTTTGGGTCAATAATGCCCCACGAATTTTCCTGAGTGACCTAGTTTTCCGACGAGATTGGTCCTCAATATCGTGGAAATGCACACTTGATTATCTTGTTCTTATTGTTAAAACCGCGAAAAGGTTATCAGACAGACTCTTAAAAGAGATTGAAGATTGTGAGAAAGAATTAAAGAAGGGTATCAATCCCGCAATCTACAAACAGAGGTTGGATGAAATTAATAAGGAAATGGAGAAAACCCGGGAGTTTATCACACAGAGCAAATTGAATAAACTTGGTAAAGATTTAAAAAAGTTCAGCCAAGAGAAGATGCACCCATATACTGCAGAGGAGTACTGCCCACAGGACACAGGATCAGACAATGAATCAACTGGTAATAACTCCTCCAACAACTCAGTAAGTAGTACGGATGAATATTTCCCCAAGAGAGGCAGGAACAACTACAGACAACATCGCCCAAGGAGAGGAAACAGATGGCAGAGACCATTTTTTCATGGTTTCAATATGCCATACTACCAGCCATTCTTCCCTCCATATGGAGGATGGATGGATCCATTCAATCCTGGTATGCAACAAATGCCACCAATGGGAGATCAGCAGATGGGGCAAAATATGCACACTACCCAAAAAGAACCTCATTTTTTATCGAGAGGCCAAAACCAACCAAGAGGAAAGAAAAAGTCACTCAGATGGCAAGACCAACAGAGGAATGTGCAGACACGCAGTATGGCAGCATCCCACCCCTCCACCAGCAAAACCAATCTCTCGTAGTCAACCTCTCAGGTCTGGAATTGCCAAATGAACAGTTGGAAATCCTCAACAAAGGATTAGGATTCGTGCCTACCCCCCGACTAGACACATTCAAATTGAAGAGCGAACTAGCAGAATTCTGTAGGACACTTAAGCTGAAGGCCTTCTTTTCCAACCAAAATACCAATATTGGGATGAATGAACAGGGTGATACTACTTTAAGGAACAAATCCACCTTTAACCCTCCGAATTCGACTGTACACCCAGAATTACAGACCTTCGAACAGGCACTTCTAAATGGAGTGGACAAAATGAAAAATAAAAAAGTCTACCAAAATCTGAGTAAAAAAGAGTGCATAGCCCTCGAGGCTTTGAAATCTAATGATGAAATAGTGATCAAGCCAGCGGATAAGGGGGGAGGCACAGTTATCTTGAGCAAAGATGGATATAACTCACAATGCCTAGCCCTCCTATCTGATACTAGGTTTTATCAAAAGATCAATTCAGATCCAACTGAAAGACTCAGGAATACCATTTCCATCATGGTGAATGAAGCAGAGACCAAAGGCTGGATTACACCCAGGGAGGCAGACTACTTGATGACAAAAGAGCCCGTCACTCCCTACTTTTACTCCCTGCCGAAAACGCATAAGAACAGAACCCCACCACCAGGCCGTCCGATAGTTTCGGGCATCGGATCGATACTAGAACCGCTCTCTAAATTCGCGGATGAATACCTCAAACCGCTTGTCCAACAAACACCAGCATACTTAAAGGACACGCGTGACCTTCTAGTACAAATTGAGAAAATGCCCTTCAACTCAAACACGATGCTCCTTGTGGGCCTAGATGTGGAAGCTCTATTTACGAGTCTCCCCCAAGATGACACCATACAAGTCCTGGAGGATGTACTATTCACGAGAGATTGGCAATTTAAAACACCGAGACATTTCATCCTCGAATGCTGTAAACTAGCATTAAAAGAGAACTTTTTTGCTTATGGTGATGACCTGTACCTCCAAATCCATGGAACCTCCATGGGGAGCGCCTTCGCTCCCTCGGTGGCAGGGCTCTATGTTAGCCACTTTGAGGAACAACACATAACTAGTGAAACCAACATGTTCTCTTCCAGTATATTATACTGGAAGAGATACATTGATGACATCATAATGATTTGGGACACAAAGCTGGACCTACAGACTTTTATGAACTGGCTCAACAATCTTGATCCCTGGTTAAAATTTACACACACGGCTACAAGTAACAACCTTGACTTTTTGGATTTAACAATATTTGCAAAAGACAATGTGCTGCATACAAAGACCTTCAGAAAATCAACGGCCAAAAATAGTATCCTATCTTATAAAAGTTTCCATCCAAAACCATTGAGGGATAACCTTCCCTACAGCCAGTTTTTGCGCCTAAAGAGAAACTGCAGTATCAACGCAGACTACAGAATACAAGCTAACGAACTAAGCGACAGACTTAGGCAGAGAGACTACACGGAGAAAACAATTAGACTCTGCAAGAAAAGAGCAAATAATCAACCGAGAGAGTGTCTCTTACAAACATTCCAAAAAGTACCAACACCAGATTTGACTACCTGCGTAACAACATTCTGCCAGGCGTCCTATGAAGTAAAGAAACTGATCAATAAGAACTGGCACATCCTTCATACAGGGCTTTTCAATTGGCCTAGACCAAGGTTTGCAAATCGAAGATCAAAAAACATTAAGGATGTCTTAGTACATACTCGACCTATAAGAAAAGCAAAAGTGGTCACAACCAGAGACATAACCATGTCACCTGTAACTGGGCATTATCCTTGTGGTTCATGCGTAGCATGTAAAACAACAACAGCATCCAAAACATTACAACTTTCTGACACACTCCTCTGGCAGCAGCGTCAACACACGAACTGTAATTCAACACACGTCATTTATATGGTAAGCTGTCCTTGCGACAAGCATTATATCGGAATGACATGTCGTAAAGTAAAAACAAGAATTGGTGAACATCGGAGCAATATTAGATTAAAAAAGAATACCACCAAACTGTGTTCCCATTTCGTGGAAGCAGGTCACTCCTGCGATGACATCCACTGGACAGTAATTGAAATGCTCAATGACAAAACTCAGAGATGTGAAAGAATATTATTTGAGAAGGAACAGAGGTGGGTGGAACGCCTTAAAACCCACGAACACGGACTCAATGACTCAATTCCGTGGCACCAGTTTGCCAAATGATGCTGTTTCTAAAAGTACACTGACTCACAAGTATCTGTAAAATCCAACTTTACCGATCATTTCCAAAATACATCATTGATTGGACACAAATGAATGCAATACTATGTCCATAACTCCACGCACGAATAAAGTTTGCTTCTAAACACAAAAAAACAAGAAACTCCGCTCGATACACCCTGAAAACGCCGCTCTGAGCGCCTGCCCCTTTAAAAATGACTGCTCCACCCGAGTTTCTCGTTTCCGGGGGCAGAGTCAGCACCAGGCGAGATTGCTAACACACGCGGGTAATGGCGGAGTGAGGCTGATAAAACTACAGAATCCCGGTAAGATGACCGCGAGTAACACCGACTAATGCGATACATTTTAAACACAGCTCTGTGTCCAGTGTTTCCCCCGATGCAAGCGAGTGCCTTCCGGTTTTAAGGTAGGACAACGCGCAGCGTTTACGACCATTCTCAATGTTAGTCCCTCTCACTCGCTAACTAGGGAATTCAATACCTACAGTTAGAGAGTCCCTTGCGCGAATTCTAACTAGTGCGACCGTCTATACGCCAGCGCGTAAAGTGAGTGAATTGATCTTCCAGTTCTTAATGATTGCTAACATGATCCGATAACTTTTAATCAGCGCGTCTCTTCATACGCCAGCGCGTGAAACAAACTAACTGAAACTCCAGTTTAACAATAATGTCACCATTGTGAATAAACTCAACCCCGTTACCCCTCCCCCTTCGAGTAAAGTTTCTGGAACGAATGAATAATAATTTTATTCAATTGAATGCGCAAACCTGAATCAGGATGTTTAAAAAAAAGTGTGTATTTCTCTATGTACTCTCCCCATTCTATTGCAGAAATCGGAGGAGCCTTTATCCCTGGAATTTATACAGGTTACTACTAAAAACAACACAAATGGTGTGAGTAAAAAGTCCATTGTCTGTTTATGTGTTAGTCCTGACGAAAGCTCTATAGACCCCTAGGGCCGACAGAGCTGAAACATGTCGACGTTTGTGTAGATTTAAAACTACTTTGATCCAGTAACTCGATCATTCTAGTAGTACCGCAATTATTTTAATCAACCTGGAAATCACACCAATAATAAAAATCTCCTAGGGTGATTTTCCAGTTTTAAACCTTTTTTCCTTTTTTCGAGAATTTATTTTGACACACTTTTTCTCACTTCTCTGGACACTGCACTATAGACCAGAGGTGCCTCGGGCTGAGGCAGGCAACATCACTACTTTGGAGTAACCAATGATAACTGCCAACAACCCATATGCGGGGCGGATGAACCAGATATACCGCACAACCACATCAGCATAGGGTTTTTGAGGCTACTCTAAAAACTTTCCTTACCAATGGTCTGATGTGTAACAAGTGTCTGTTTCTCTTTTTTGATAAACTACTTACTTACCCTGGGGAATGAAACAGACATTCCAAACCCTAATCCCCCCTACTGATTAATTGTTACTTAAGCTGCGTGCAGCAGCGGGACTCTAATATATATACATCTGTATATATATATACCCCCCAGAAACTTAAAATGGAGGGTAACCTGGGTTTGAGTTTTGATGCCAACGACATAGAAGAAATCCTGGCAGGTCAGTCACTCCTACAAAACACTGAACTCACGGAAGCATTAGCACAGGCAGATGACTGGGACAAGATGACGGAGAAGAAAAGGGAACAGATCAGAACATCTATACACGGTATAATAATGACAGAATACCTGAGAGTCAAAGCAGCACCAAGAGGTCTTTGGGTCAATAATGCCCCACGAATTTTCCTGAGTGACCTAGTTTTCCGACGAGATTGGTCCTCAATATCGTGGAAATGCACACTTGATTATCTTGTTCTTATTGTTAAAACCGCGAAAAGGTTATCAGACAGACTCTTAAAAGAGATTGAAGATTGTGAGAAAGAATTAAAGAAGGGTATCAATCCCGCAATCTACAAACAGAGGTTGGATGAAATTAATAAGGAAATGGAGGAAACCCGGGAGTTTATCACACAGAGCAAATTGAATAAACTTGGTAAAGATTTAAAAAAGTTCAGCCAAGAGAAGATGCACCCATATACTGCAGAGGAGTACTGCCCACAGGACACAGGATCAGACAATGAATCAACTGGTAATAACTCCTCCAACAACTCAGTAAGTAGTACGGATGAATATTTCCCCAAGAGAGGCAGGAACAACTACAGACAACATCGCCCAAGGAGAGGAAACAGATGGCAGAGACCATTTTTTCATGGTTTCAATATGCCATACTACCAGCCATTCTTCCCTCCATATGGAGGATGGATGGATCCATTCAATCCTGGTATGCAACAAATGCCACCAATGGGAGATCAACAGATGGGGCAAAATATGCACACTACCCAAAAAGAACCTCATTTTTTATCGAGAGGCCAAAACCAACCAAGAGGAAAGAAAAAGTCACTCAGATGGCAAGACCAACAGAGGAATGTGCAGACACGCAGTATGGCAGCATCCCACCCCTCCACCAGCAAAACCAATCTCTCGTAGTCAACCTCTCAGGTCTGGAATTGCCAAATGAACAGTTGGAAATCCTCAACAAAGGATTAGGATTCGTGCCTACCCCCCGACTAGACACATTCAAATTGAAGAGCGAACTAGCAGAATTCTGTAGGACACTTAAGCTGAAGGCCTTCTTTTCCAACCAAAATACCAATATTGGGATGAATGAACAGGGTGATACTACTTTAAGGAACAAATCCACCTTTAACCCTCCGAATTCGACTGTACACCCAGAATTACAGACCTTCGAACAGGCACTTCTAAATGGAGTGGACAAAATGAAAAATAAAAAAGTCTACCAAAATCTGAGTAAAAAAGAGTGCATAGCCCTCGAGGCTTTGAAATCTAATGATGAAATAGTGATCAAGCCAGCGGATAAGGGGGGAGGCACAGTTATCTTGAGCAAAGATGGATATAACTCACAATGCCTAGCCCTCCTATCTGATACTAGGTTTTATCAAAAGATCAATTCAGATCCAACTGAAAGACTCAGGAATACCATTTCCATCATGGTGAATGAAGCAGAGACCAAAGGCTGGATTACACCCAGGGAGGCAGACTACTTGATGACAAAAGAGCCCGTCACTCCCTACTTTTACTCCCTGCCGAAAACGCATAAGAACAGAACCCCACCACCAGGCCGTCCGATAGTTTCGGGCATCGGATCGATACTAGAACCGCTCTCTAAATTCGCGGATGAATACCTCAAACCGCTTGTCCAACAAACACCAGCATACTTAAAGGACACGCGTGACCTTCTAGTACAAATTGAGAAAATGCCCTTCAACTCAAACACGATGCTCCTTGTGGGCCTAGATGTGGAAGCTCTATTTACGAGTCTCCCCCAAGATGACACCATACAAGTCCTGGAGGATGTACTATTCACGAGAGATTGGCAATTTAAAACACCGAGACATTTCATCCTCGAATGCTGTAAACTAGCATTAAAAGAGAACTTTTTTGCTTATGGTGATGACCTGTACCTCCAAATCCATGGAACCTCCATGGGGAGCGCCTTCGCTCCCTCGGTGGCAGGGCTCTATGTTAGCCACTTTGAGGAACAACACATAACTAGTGAAACCAACATGTTCTCTTCCAGTATATTATACTGGAAGAGATACATTGATGACATCATAATGATTTGGGACACAAAGCTGGACCTACAGACTTTTATGAACTGGCTCAACAATCTTGATCCCTGGTTAAAATTTACACACACGGCTACAAGTAACAACCTTGACTTTTTGGATTTAACAATATTTGCAAAAGACAATGTGCTGCATACAAAGACCTTCAGAAAATCAACGGCCAAAAATAGTATCCTATCTTATAAAAGTTTCCATCCAAAACCATTGAGGGATAACCTTCCCTACAGCCAGTTTTTGCGCCTAAAGAGAAACTGCAGTATCAACGCAGACTACAGAATACAAGCTAACGAACTAAGCGACAGACTTAGGCAGAGAGACTACACGGAGAAAACAATTAGACTCTGCAAGAAAAGAGCAAATAATCAACCGAGAGAGTGTCTCTTACAAACATTCCAAAAAGTACCAACACCAGATTTGACTACCTGCGTAACAACATTCTGCCAGGCGTCCTATGAAGTAAAGAAACTGATCAATAAGAACTGGCACATCCTTCATACAGGGCTTTTCAATTGGCCTAGACCAAGGTTTGCAAATCGAAGATCAAAAAACATTAAGGATGTCTTAGTACATACTCGACCTATAAGAAAAGCAAAAGTGGTCACAACCAGAGACATAACCATGTCACCTGTAACTGGGCATTATCCTTGTGGTTCATGCGTAGCATGTAAAACAACAACAGCATCCAAAACATTACAACTTTCTGACACACTCCTCTGGCAGCAGCGTCAACACACGAACTGTAATTCGACACACGTCATTTATATGGTAAGCTGTCCTTGCGACAAGCATTATATCGGAATGACATGTCGTAAAGTAAAAACAAGAATTGGTGAACATCGGAGCAATATTAGATTAAAAAGAATACCACCAAACTGTGTTCCCATTTCGTGGAAGCAGGTCACTCCTGCGATGACATCCACTGGACAGTAATTGAAATGCTCAATGACAAAACTCAGAGATGTGAAAGAATATTATTTGAGAAGGAACAGAGGTGGGTGGAACGCCTTAAAACCCACGAACACGGACTCAATGACTCAATTCCGTGGCACCAGTTTGCCAAATGATGCTGTTTCTAAAAGTACACTGACTCACAAGTATCTGTAAAATCCAACTTTACCGATCATTTCCAAAATACATCATTGATTGGACACAAATGAATGCAATACTATGTCCATAACTCCATGCACGAATAAAGTTTGCTTCTAAACACAAAAAAACAAGAAACTCCGCTCGATACACCCTGAAAACGCCGCTCTGAGCGCCTGCCCCTTTAAAAATGACTGCTCCACCCGAGTTTCTCGTTTCCGGGGGCAGAGTCAGCACCAGGCGAGATTGCTAACACACGTGGGTAATGGCGGAGTGAGGCTGATAAAACTACAGAATCCCGGTAAGATGACCGCGAGTAACACCGACTAATGCAATACATTTTAAACACAGCTCTGTGTCCAGTGTTTCCCCCGATGCAAGCGAGTGCCTTCCGGTTTTAAGGTAGGACAACGCGCAGCGTTTACGACCATTCTCAATGTTAGTCCCTCTCACTCGCTAACTAGGGAATTCAATACCTACAGTTAGAGAGTCCCTTGCGCGAATTCTAACTAGTGCGACCCTCTATACGCCAGCGCGTAAAGTGAGTGAATTGATCTTCCAGTTCTTAATGATTGCTAACATGATCCGATAACTTTTAATCAGCGCGTCTCTTCATACGCCAGCGCGTGAAACAAACTAACTGAAACTCCAGTTTAACAATAATGTCACCATTGTGAATAAACTCAACCCCGTTACCCCTCCCCCTTCGAGTAAAGTTTCTGGAACGAATGAATAATAATTTTATTCAATTGAATGCGCAAACCTGAATCAGGATGTTTCAAAAAAAGTGTGTATTTCTCTATGTACTCTCCCCATTCTATTTCAGAAATCGGAGGAGCCTTTATCCCTGGAATTTATACTGGTTACTACTAAAAACAACACAAATGGTGTGAGTAAAAAGTCCATTGTCTGTTTATGTGTTAGTCCTGACGAAAGCTCTATAGACCCCTAGGGCCGACAGAGCTGAAACATGTCGACGTTTGTGTAGATTTAAAACTACTTTGATCCAGTAACTCGATCATTCTAGTAGTACCGCAATTATTTTAATCAACCTGGAAATCACACCAATAATAAAAATCTCCTAGGGTGATTTTCCAGTTTTAAACCTTTTTTCGAGAATTTATTTTGACACACTTTTTCTCACTTCTCTGGACACTGCACTATAGACCAGAGGTGCCTCGGGCTGAGGCAGGCAACATCACTACTTTGGAGTAACCAATGATAACTGCCAACAACCCATATGCGGGGCGGATGAACCAGATATACCGCACAACCACATCAGCATAGGGTTTTTGAGGCTACTCTAAAAACTTTCCTTACCAATGGTCTGATGTGTAACAAGTGTCTGTTTCTCTTTTTTGATAAACTACAATTTACAAATATACATAAGCTGTTGGAATTACTTTGTGATATTGCATAACATTCCCACCCCTCCCGCAAGGGGGGGTCTAGTACCAGCACACCCGTGTATGCACATTATCTTGCCCCTTAATGCAGTGGGTTTAACATAAACTGGAGGGAGGGCCTTGCCCACTGGCACCATCCCAGTGGCGACTCACCCCATTGTCTCAACAAACATTTAAATTAGGTACACCTGCTCTGTTGGCACATAGCCCTGGCTGAGCATCCCACACTGGCCATACAGTGTACACCTCCACATCTTAGTGGCTAACAGTCTGGGTTGTTCTTTACCTAACGCAGTAGCACAAATACATGTTTGGGCATCACTTAGAATGATAGTACTCATCATAGTTGATGACAGTTATAATGCATTGCATTTAAGGCACATTAAAGACATCACAGTTAAAATCACAGGATTAAGCATATGCATCCAGACACCCTAGCAGGAATGTCCAGCAACATGACTCCAATTTGTTCACAACTTCATATTACACATGTGACTTTCAGTCCCTCAATAGAAATAACATTGATAAATGCACTTCTCGTGCAATTGCACCTCTTCTCCAGACATCCCCAGCACAGCCCTCCATACCTTGGGGCAGTCCCTAATGCACCCCCAGCTGTAGGAGAAAGGTTCCAGCCCCAGGATACTGCTGACTGCTGGCTGAGCCCTTAAGTGGGTATTTTTATGGAGTCCCCTGAGACTTAAGGGGATACTTAACATTTTCATGCTGGGGGAGA
The DNA here is from genome assembly GCF_964263255.1 of Lissotriton vulgaris. Taxonomy (NCBI): domain Eukaryota; kingdom Metazoa; phylum Chordata; class Amphibia; order Caudata; family Salamandridae; genus Lissotriton; species Lissotriton vulgaris. The sequence goes on along the minus strand of NW_028249661.1, from coordinate 43,002 downwards.
CTGCCTTGCTCTGCAGCTCCCCTGGCACCTTTTCACACATTTGGTGGTGACCCCGCCCTCCTGGGATCCCCACATGGAGAGAAACATCCTCCTTTCCCTGCAGGCCGGTCTGGGCCTGCATGGCATTATGGGCTGTTTCTCTTCCTGTGGTGAATATTATAGCAGCGGCTCCCCGACGATCCTGGGAGAGCAGTGACTCACTGCTGGTGGCTTCACGCCGCATCTTCAGGCCAGTGGGTGGCGGCCACCCCTGGACCCCTCACACCAGGTGAGCGAATTGCAGCTTGGGCAGACCACCCCAAACTGCTCCTGCGGCTTTCAGGGGCCAGTTCCCACCCGGGCTCCTTGCACCTCATCACATCTCCTCTTTGAGTTCCCGGTCCCACCCGGGCACCCTGCTCGTCTGGTTTATTGGGGAGCTGCTTGGGTAGCCCACCCACGGCGGCTCCCGCCGACTTCCCATCTGGCCAGAACCCCCGTGTGCTGCCACATGAGCCGTAACCCAAATGTAGGTCTGACCTCTCCTGCCGGCAGACAGGAGGCAGCCTCCATTCCAGTGGGTTATCGGGGGAGTGCATCAACACTTCCCCTGCCTTCCTGCTGCTGTGGGTGAGTGCAACGGCACTCTCCCTTCTCCATCTTCACTTCGGGGCCCAGAGATGGGGTCCCGGGCCCTAGGGCAATCCTTCACTGGGAGTGCAACAGCGGTCCCCGACTTCTGTACTGTCCATTTTTCGCAGGGGGCGCGACAGCGCACCCCTGCCTTTGTTTTTGTCCGGGCCAGGATGTGCTCCTGGCACCCCGCGTGGCCAGTTTCACGGGGAGCGCGACAGCGCTTCCTAACTTAGCTACTTCCCAGGGGGACGCCAAGGTGCTCCCCTGCCTCCAGATCCACCGGGGGCCAAGGTGGGCTGTGGGCACACCTTTTTGGTCCTCTTCGCGGGGAGCGCATTGGCGCTCACCGACTTTGTTTTTTGTGAGGGCATCCCTTGGGACCTGACCCACCCCAGGGGCCTATTCAAGACCAGAGGTGGAGCACCAATCGCTTCGTCGTCAGTCAAGCTAGAGGTCAAAGGTCGCCCACCTTCTGGGGGGCATATCTCAGCCCCCAAGGGTCTGATCTTCACCATTTTGGGGTCTTCTTGCTCCTGGTGGTGCACCTTCACCCTCCTGGTCTCAAGGAGGGTGAATTCACCAGGAACTGTGTTCATTGACTCCCTGCGCTAACCTTTCGCCTGGCTCTCCTCCTGGGCCTCTCTTCTCCTTAGGCAGAGGCCCAGGCTTCGGCTCCCTGGACCTGAACTCCCCTCCTGGTGCAATTCAGGATCCTGGGACTGTCAGGGGGTTCTTCCTTCCAACTGCCTTTTGGCACCAGGCTCCAGCATCTGACTTCCTCAGCAGACCACACCCCAGAGGGAGCTCCTCTCCCAGTGCAAGACCTTTTAAAAGAATTTGGAGGGGGCTGGCAGGGGCTCCTCTTGCCCTATCTGGCAGCGACACATCAACTCTCGGCCAGTCCTTCCTCATTCCTGCCCAGGCCTCAGGGATAGTTCAAAATGGCTAAATCATTTAGGAGTCCATCTCGCACTCAAGAATCAAAAGTTAATTGTTCCTCTAAATTTCATTCAGTTCGTTGTTGTGCAACATTCACAAAGTGTTTAGTCTATGAACACTTTCTTACCATGGACAAAGATAGGAGACAGCGGAAACTCCCGCTGGCTGGGTGGTGATATTGTGCACACTTCTACTTGAACCTTCTCGGTTCTCGTCTTAATCTTTATAACAATGATAATTCATTCAGCGTTTTTTCTTAGTTCAATCATTTATTTCATCATCATGATCATCAGTGTAAGTCCTTTACTCAGGACACTTCATATTTACATTTTCCATCTACCCAATGCATTTCGGGTCTATGGCGACCCTTCTTCGGGGGTCTGTGTAAGAAAAATCAAGGAAAATACAATCAGCCTCATACACATCTTTGTGTTCTTAAACAACATCCTGCTTTGTTTTTCATGATAAACAAGACTATAACCATAACGAAAATAACACCAACTTTCTAGCAGTCATGCCTGGTAATATTATAAACCCATTTCGATTAAACCAGTTCTCACTGAATGACCTATCTCTCCATTCTATCAGTATACAAGCTCCGTTATTCCCTGAATTTTAAATTAACCTGAAAAGTACAAAAAAGCCGCTAAAGCAGAGAAAGCTGACATAAACAATTTAAATGTTCGGCAATCGTTCTCGACTTACAGAAAATGGTGAGCGTCCCAAGCTTCAAACTGTTTTCCAATCAGCTAATCCAAACCTCCTTGTGTTGTGCTATCTATGCTTTAAGTCATGGGATTGGCTACAGTTGCGATCACGTGATCGCGATCGTAATACATTTTCTATTGTTGATTAGTAACGATTCAACATATGAATCTGGAACATTTTAAAGTCTAAAACATTCCCACTATGCTTCACCATCAGGAAACTGAAATGTGTCATATTCATACAAATGTAAATCGAACTTAGAAAAAAATCAAACTTAGAAAAAAATGGAAAAACGTAAATAAAAGCATTAATAATAACTTTGTGCACAAATGTAGATATCTGTAAGCTCAGTTCAGTGCTAAGTAAACACTTAATTTAGGTGGCAAAAGAATTCAGGATTTGTTGACCATATACTGTGATAGAAACACAAAGGTGTCAGCCATTTTAGGTTGGGATAATGTCATCACTTATAGCTATGCAAGGAAATTATTTCAGCTTTCCCAAAATGTATTTATAAAAAGCAGGATAATTCTATCCTGTCATTCAATCCATTCGGTTGAAGGCTCCCCATTTTTTTTATCCAGAAGTATTCGGATCTCAGTCTTTGCTTATGAGAGTCTCTGTCTGGATAATGTTTAATTACTTCCAGTATGGTAAAACGAAGTTGTGCAACATTGTGTCCTGCTTCCAACCAGTGTACAGTTAGTGTGGATTTCAAATTTTTCAACCGGATGTTGCTCTTGTGTTCTGTTATTCTAATTTTTATTTTCCGTTCAGTTTGGCCAATGTACAATTTTCCACACGGGCACTTGATGCCATAAATCACGTTCTTGGTGTCACAAGTTCCAGAGTGTAGCAAAGCAATCTTTTTTCCGGTCATAGGGTGTGTGAACATTTGCCCTACCATCACATTGTTACAATGTATGCAATTCTCGCATCTCTGCATACCTTTATAGTTTAATTCATTCTGTTTAGTTTTCTTTTTCAACAGTTCTTTCATATTTCTTGACCTATTATATGCGAACGTTATTTGATTGGCAAATAATGGTTCTAGATCTGGTTCTTGTGTAATGAGTGCCCAGTGTTTTCTCATAATGTTTGCTATCCTTGTTGACTGTGTTGAATGTTTCAAGACACAAACTGTCATTTTAGTGTCACTTCTCTCTTTTGTTTCAAGTAAGGACTCTCTTTTCATGTTCAAGACTTTAGTCTTTGATTCTTCAAGTAATGGTTTTGGGTAACCTCGTTGTAAATATTTATGAATCTGTTTGTCGATCGTGGTGAGTAAATCATGAGGATCAGAAGTAATCCTTTTTTGACGGATGAATTGAGACAATGGAAGATGTTTCTTCAGAGAATAATGGTGAAAACTCTTGTAGTGTAAACCACTGTTCCTGTCTGTTTCCTTCGTGTATACACTGGTTCTTATCTTGTTTTGTTAAAGATGGATTTTGACATCCAGAAATGCCAATTCTTTTTGATCCATTTGGTAAGTGAATTTGATCCGTTCATGAATTGAGTTCAAACTTTGGATGTTGTTGATTAGTTGTTGCTGTTCTCCCTTCCATATCAGAAAGATATCATCGATGTATCGTTTGAATACCATTAAGCCCATTGTCCAGTTAGTATTGTGAATTATATGGTCATGTTCAAACTTCGCCATAAAGGTGTTTGCGTAAGACAGCGCCCCCGCAAACCCCATGGAGGTACCACTGCATTGTTCATAAAAGTCATCCTCCCAGTTGAAATAGCTGTGTAGTAGCGCAAACTGTAAAAGTTCCAACATTAATTCTTTCTCTCCACCAATCACTTCATTCTCCAGTAGGCACCATTCCATCACTTCAATGCCCTCACTATGAGGGATAGAGGTGTAGAGTGCTGTTACATCGATCGAGCACAGCCATATTTCTTCGTCTGTTGGAATATTTACTGTAGTCAACATGTTCAAAAATGAGGTGGTGTCTTTTATGTGTGTACTCCATTTTTGTACTAGAGGTTGCAAGAACCAATCTAGGTATTGACCCAGTGGTTCTGATAGTGATCCACATGCGGACACTATGGGTCTGAATGGAGGTCTCTTTGAGTCTTTATGTATCTTTGGGAGCATGTAAAATTGGGGTCTCCTTGGATGTTTGATATTCAAAAATTGATATGTCTTCAAGGAAATCCACTTCATCTCAAGGGCTTTATCCAAAATTGTTTTGAGTGTCGCAGCAAAAGTTTCAGTGGGATCTTGTTCCAGCTTATGGTATACATTAACATCATGTAGATGAGTCTGTACACTCTCTTTATAATAGGTCGTGTTCATCACCACGATTGCTCCCCCTTTGTCTGCCTTCATGATGGTGATATCACTTGCGTCTCTTAGGGATTGTAAGGTTTGCCATTCCCTTCTTGAAAAATTACTGGTGGTGCCACTGGAGTAATTGATTTTCTGAATTTCAGATGTTATAATTCTTTCGTATGCATCTATAGTTTTATGTGAGGTTGGTGCACAAAAAGTGCTCTTGGGTCTGAATTCTTTCAGATCGGTTGTTGGTCTTTCAGTAGGTGGCAAGTTACTGAAGAAATTCTTTAATCTTAAATTTCGTAAGAATTTGAAAATTGATATTTCCGTTTCTTGGGCATTTGATTTGTATCTTGGAACAAAAGTGAGACCTTTATTTAATACTTTAGTTTGAGCCTCCGTCAGTTGTCTGTCTGATATATTAATGACTAGGTCGGTTTCTTTTTCTTTGATCTCAATTCCCTTTCCGCCTCCGTTTCTTTCACTTGTGTTTTTTCTTTTTCCTTTTCCCCTCCTTGTTTTGAGGGTTCTGTTGTTATTAGACTTGTTGATGGGGCATTGTTTGCCGCCGGACTGATGTCTAAAAAAGGCACTTTATTTTGTTGATCTTTACGTTTATCTTTCAGTAAAGGTCTCCTGTTTTGAGCAGTGTCTGAGTCAGACACCATGCTTTCTTGAGATGAACTGACGTTAGTTTGCGGTTGTTGCCATTTCCTTTGATTGTACACTTCCGCCCAACTATAAACTTCTTCAAGCTTATAGTCTATGGTGTCTCTCCTGTATTTTTTAATCTTTCTATCCTCAATTTCCTTTGCATACTTTTCCAGTTTTTTGTTAGTTTCTTCAAGTGTGGCTGATAAATCTTCATATTGATTCAACTCATTTTTTATACCTGCCAGTTCTTCTTCTAATGTTTTTTGTTCTTTTGACAACTCTTCCACAATCAACAAAATAAGATCTAAACTGCATTTATTCAATATTAGGTACCATTTATTTAGGAAAGCCTTGTTATTCCTGCATAACATTGGTTTCAGGGCTATTTTTAACCCCCTGGGGATTCGTTGGTTTCTATGATAATGTATTAAAGTTGTCGCATGCAATCGTTGACGATTGCATGCGACAACTTTAATATGAAGATTTATCAGCCACACTTGAAGAAACTAACAAAAAACTGGAAAAGTATGCAAAGGAAATTGAGGATAGAAAGATTAAAAAATACAGGAGAGACACCATAGACTATAATCTTGAAGAAGTTTATAGTTGGGCGGAAGTGTACAATCAAAGGAAATGGCAACAACCGCAAACTAACGTCAGTTCATCTCAAGAAAGCATGGTGTCTGACTCAGACACTGCTCAAAACAGGAGACCTTTACTGAAAGATAAACGGAAAGATCAACAAAATAAAGTGCCTTTTCTAGACATCAGTCCGGCGGCAAACAATGCCCCATCAACAAGTCTAATAACAACAGAACCCTCAAAACAAGGAGGGGAAAAGGAAAAAGAAAAAACACAAGTGAAAGAAACGGAGGCGGAAAGGGAATTGAGATCAAAGAAAAAGAAACCGACCTAGTCATTAATATATCAGACAGACAACTGACGGAGGCTCAAACTAAAGTATTAAATAAAGGTCTCACTTTTGTTCCAAGATACAAATCAAATGCCCAAGAAACGGAAATATCAATTTTCAAATTCTTACGAAATTTAAGATTAAAGAATTTCTTCAGTAACTTGCCACCTACTGAAAGACCAACAACCGATCTGAAAGAATTCAGACCCAAGAGCACTTTTTGTGCACCAACCTCACATAAAACTATAGATGCATACGAAAGAATTATAACATCTGAAATTCAGAAAATCAATTACTCCAGTGGCACCACCAGTAATTTTTCAAGAAGGGAATGGCAAACCTTGCAATCCCTAAGAGACGCAAGTGATATCACCATCATGAAGGCAGACAAAGGGGGAGCAATCGTGGTGATGAACACGACCTATTATAAAGAGAGTGTACAGACTCATCTATATGATGTTAATGTATACCATAAGCTGGAACAAGATCCCACTGAAACTTTTGCTGCGACACTCAAAACAATTTTGGATGAAGCCCTTGAGATGAAGTGGATTTCCTTGAAGACATATCAATTTTTGAATATCAAACATCCAAGGAGACCCCAATTTTACATGCTCCCAAAGATACATAAAGACTCAAAGAGACCTCCATTCAGACCCATAGTGTCCGCATGTGGATCACTATCAGAACCACTGGGTCAATACCTAGATTGGTTCTTGCAACCTCTAGTACAAAAATGGAGTACACACATAAAAGACACCACCTCATTTTTGAACATGTTGACTACAGTAAATATTCCAACAGAGGAAGAAATATGGCTGTGCTCGATCGATGTAACAGCACTCTACACCTCTATCCCTCATAGTGAGGGCATTGAAGTGATGGAATGGTGCCTACTGGAGAATGAAGTGATTGGTGGAGAGAAAGAATTAATGTTGGAACTTTTACAGTTTGCGCTACTACACAGCTATTTCAACTGGGAGGATGACTTTTATGAACAATGCAGTGGTACCTCCATGGGGTTTGCGGGGGCGCTGTCTTACGCAAACACCTTTATGGCGAAGTTTGAACATGACCATATAATTCACAATACTAACTGGACAATGGGCTTAATGGTATTCAAACGATACATCAATGATATCTTTCTGATATGGAAGGGAGAACAGCAACAACTAATCAACAACATCCAAAGTTTGAACTCAATTCATGAACGGATCAAATTCACTTACCAAATGGATCAAAAAGAATTGGCATTTCTGGATGTCAAAATCCATCTTGAACAAAACAAGATAAGAACCAGTGTATACACGAAGGAAACAGACAGGAACAGTGGTTTACACTACAAGAGTTTTCACCATTATTCTCTGAAGAAACATCTTCCATTGTCTCAATTCATCCGTCAAAAAAGGATTACTTCTGATCCTCATGATTTACTCACCACGATCGACAAACAGATTCATAAATATTTACAACGAGGTTACCCAAAACCATTACTTGAAGAATCAAAGACTAAAGTCTTGAACATGAAAAGAGAGTCCTTACTTGAAACAAAAGAGAGAAGTGACACTAAAATGACAGTTTGTGTCTTGAAACATTCAACACAGTCAACAAGGATAGCAAACATTATGAGAAAACACTGGGCACTCATTACACAAGAACCAGATCTAGAACCATTATTTGCCAATCAAATAACGTTCGCATATAATAGGTCAAGAAATATGAAAGAACTGTTGAAAAAGAAAACTAAACAGAATGAACTAAACTATAAAGGTATGCAGAGATGCGAGAATTGCATACATTGTAACAATGTGATGGTAGGGCAAATGTTCACACACCCTATGACCGGAAAAAAGATTGCTTTGCTACACTCTGGAACTTGTGACACCAAGAACGTGATTTATGGCATCAAGTGCCCGTGTGGAAAATTGTACATTGGCCAAACTGAACGGAAAATAAAAAATAGAATAACAGAACACAAGAGCAACATCCGGTTGAAAAATTTGAAATCTACACTAACTGTACACTGGTTGGAAGCAGGACACAATGTTGCACAACTTCGTTTTACCATACTGGAAGTAATTAAACATTATCCAGACAGAGACTCTCATAAGGAAAGACTGAGATCCGAATACTTCTGGATAAAAAAAATGGGGAGCCTTCAACCGAATGGATTGAATGACAGGATAGAATTATCCTGCTTTTTATAAATACATTTTGGGAAAGCTGAAATAATTTCCTTGCATAGCTATAAGTGATGACATTATCCCAACCTAAAATGGCTGACACCTTTGTGTTTCTATCACAGTATATGGTCAACAAATCCTGAATTCTTTTGCCACCTAAATTAAGTGTTTACTTAGCACTGAACTGAGCTTACAGATATCTATATTTGTGCACAAAGTTATTATTAATGCTTTTATTTACGTTTTTCCATTTTTTTCTAAGTTCGATTTTTTTCTAAGTTCGATTTACATTTGTATGAATATGACACATTTAGGTTTCCTGATGGTGAAGCATAGTGGGAATGTTTTAGACTTTAAAATGTTCCAGATTCATATGTTGAATCGTTACTAATCAACAATAGAAAATGTATTACGATCGCGATCACGTGATCGCAACTGTAGCCAATCCCATGACTTAAAGCATAGATAGCACAACACAAGGAGGTTTGGATTAGCTGATTGGAAGACAGTTTGAAGCATGGGACGCTCACCATTTTCTGTAAGTCGAGAACGATTGCCGAACATTTAAATTGTTTATGTCAGCTTTCTCTGCTTTAGCGGCTTTTTTGTACTTTTCAGGTTAATTTAAAATTCAGGGAATATCGGAGCTTGTATACTGATAGAATGGAGAGATAGGTCATTCAGTGAGAACTGGTTTAATCGAAATGGGTTTATAATATTACCAGGCATGACTGCTAGAAAGTTGGTGTTATTTTCGTTATGGTTATAGTCTTGTTTATCATGAAAAACAAAGCAGGATGTTGTTTAAGAACACAGAGATGTGTATGAGGCTGATTGTATTTTCCTTGATTTTTCTTACACAGACCCCAGAAGAAGGGTCGCCATAGACCCGAAATGCATTGGGTAGATGGAAAATGGAAATATGAAGTGTCCTGAGTAAAGGACTTACACTGATGATCATGATGATGAAATAAATGATTGAACTAAGAAAAAACGCTGAATGAATTATCATTGTTATAAAGATTAAGAGGAGAACCGAGAAGGTTCAAGTAGAAGTGTGCACAATATCACCACCCAGCCAGCGGGAGTTTCCGCTGTCTCCTATTTTTGTCCATAGTTCAAAATGGCGTCATCCAGGGGTCTCATGCCACATGGTCTCTGAGACACCCCTCCCCCCCCTTGCTGCTTCTCTCCAGAGCAGCTTGGTGCCTGGCACAAGGTGATAGCTGATGATGGATAACATATAGCTCCGCCCACTTTCTCTCCCTTTTGGAGAGGAGACCTTCAGCCTTGGAATGCTTGCCATGAAGGGCTAGGCCTCTGATGCTTCAGTTTGGGGAGGGAGGTCATTAATCCAGCCTGGCAGGGTCACACCCAGCCAGGCTCCGGTTATGAGCTGACTCAGAGGAATATGACATTTCTGGATGTCCCATTAGCAGTACAGATATGACTTTGGACTCAGCAGAATACTTTCACTTCTCACCTAAGTTACAGTGGACTTTAGGGCGTGTCTGGAATTTGTTGGCCCTAAGGAAGTGAAACTATTCCATGTGATCATAAGAGAATAATGGAGCGGTCCTTCGGTGAAAACAGTAAGGCCCACTGACTTTCCCTTACATGTTTCTTCCCATTGTATTGTATATTGGATTTATATAGCGCTTATCACCCAGGGGTCTCTAAGCGCTTGCCTTGGGAACCCGTCCTGGCTTTTCCCTGTGAGATAGCCCCTACAGGGCATCCCCAAAGTGAAAGCCAGGCATCCCGCCGCGGGGGGCCGTTGTGGAGATTAAGCAAGCTTAATGCCCAGAGTTGCAGAGTGTGAACCCATGATTAGGTCAGGCACCGAAGCGAGAATTATTGAGTCCGTGGACATTTTGAGCTCAAGACCCTGCTGCGTCGGGAATTGAACCCTGGTCCCGGGTCTGATCTCTGCTTCAGGGTCTGCCTGCTCTAACCAGTGAGCCACACTTCTCCACTGGCTATTCCATGTCACCAGCCAGCTCTGCGTGATTCCTGCCACACCATTCTATCTGTACCTGCTACTGGGCTGCGCATGCCAGGAATGTCCTGTGTGCAGCCCCAACACATGTACACACGCATGTACACACATGTCTGCATGTAACCAGCCCAGTGCCCCTTACTCCAGCTGCAGCGCAGCGGCCAACTCTCACCAGGGGGACACTGGTAAAACCCACATGCAGTCTCTTTAATCATGAGTTCACTGTGGGTGAGTCCCAACTTACGAGGCTTCCCACAGTAAAAACTCAACAATTAGCTGGTAAGGAAGTGAACAATCCGGGCGGCTCAGATGGTCAGAACCACCTTCTAACAGTCACCCGGTGTTACTACTCATTACCTTGCAAATATGGGCCCCTTCCACTCATTACTCTGAAGAAAAGGGTTGTTCCATGGGTGTTGCTATGTGTGTTCCTGCGCAACATCCATGAAACCTGATATATTGTCATATTTACAAAGTTTTGTTAAGCTCGGAATGCATCAGAATCCTATGTCTCCCCAGGGGAGGCGCAACAAGGTGAAATACTTTTATTTCTCCAGGTTTTTTTCTCTTCCTATGTGAGCTTCAAAATGCAGCATGCATAGAAAGAGGAAATCAATTCCATTTATTGTTTTTGTGCGGTAAGCTGTCCCTACAACACAGAGACCCTTGCACTATGCGTTGGCGCATGGAAGCCAATTGAGTGCTAGCGCAGGAAAAGAGTAGATACGGTGCATTTCTGTCTCTTTTTTTTGCCATAGAGCTGCACAGCAGAAGGACTTGCGTCACTGGCATATGGCAAATATTGTAAATAAGTCCCAGTGCATGTCAGAACACGCTATATGACACTTTAACCATGGGATAATTACATAAGTATCAGAGGGTACTTTGCGACGGTAAATATTGGGACTTGAGGCATGATGAGAATATAGACATTATACAAGTGTAGTATCATCTAAAGCAAGGAATTAGGACAGATACCACTTTACGACATACAGTAAGGTAAGAGACAGACTGGCAAATACCCAGATCAATCGCACCAGTCACTGAAAGACACAAATGTAGATGTATAGTTAAATGTTTTGTATTGAAAATATTACAAATCCAAATGTGAATATTGGTCACCATTTCATGCTTAAATAAAATGTATATCTGTTTTTCAAAGAGAGTCCTGAAGTGTTTTACGTTTCAATTCGTAGCATCATTGCTTGTACAAGAGTGCCCTCTGCTGCAAATAAATGATTTTGAATAGTCGGAAAGCTGAAGTAAGTGTTGATGTACGAGTTCTAGATCCGATGTATGTTTTAGAAAACGTTAACGTAGGTGAAATTTGATTTTATTGTTTTTGAGAATGCAAGTATATTTATTTGGGATGCTAGCAATTATTCAGCGATTAACTGTGCGTGAGAATATTTGAATTTCACCATATAATTTCTCTCTATTATACAAAATTGCTTTTATTTTACCTAACCTCCATGAAATGATGCAGACGGTGACATCGTCTTGCAAATCTATGACATGAATTTTCTTCTTTGAAATTACGCGTCAAACACATAATTATGACAATTAGTAAAAGGGGTACATCAGTCACCATTCAGTTTCTCTAAGCAATAAAGCTAGTCCAAATGTAGTTTTAGTCATGTCGTATGCTTTTAAAAGTCATTTGAATATTTTGTCATAAAAAAAACTAATAGCAAGCGGCTGGCAAGTTTAAGTTAGTTGCAATGATGTCAGAGAGGCAGTGCAAGCGAGTCGTCCATTTTTGGGAATAGCAAATTCCATTGTTATGCTTTTGGCCGTACTTTAAAAGTTTTTAACATTTTTTTACACACCTGTTTTTTTCATCAAAGAAGTTTGAAAAAGCGAAATTATTGGGGTTTGTCTGAGATCGGGAGGAATACACACTGCTGGAAGAGTACAATACGCATTATGCACTTCTGAAGAAAACAAAGAAGCTATCTGACAAAGTTTGGTGTGAAGTTAGAATGGTGGGTGTTTTAATTTCCAACAACAATATGAAAATATAATAGTAACCTCCTCCCAGCTAACAACAGCTTTTCCAAACCCGCCTTTTTAGGCATGGATCCAGCAAGACACTGCTGCAACCTCTATTGGGAATATCTAAAGTGCCTCTCAGGCCTTTTCAGTCCTAAAATAATCAGCTTTTGCCACCACTCCTGGAGGGCATTCCAAGCCTGTGCAATATATATATATATATATATATATATATATATATATATATATATATATATATATATATATATATATATATATATATATATATATATATATATATATATATATATATGTATATATATATATATATCTATCAGTGTCTTAAGTGAGTAGTTTATCTCATTTACTACATTACTAATTTAAATTGGGGGCACATTACAGACTGAGCCCCGGGCATGTAACGCAAGTGTGTGCCTATTTTCGGGGCACCTGGGCACTGTTGTATTGCGGAATTATGCTGCCTTTTCTGTAATGCTGATAGTGCTGGCGCACATGTAGCACCAACGCTATTTTAAGAGAGCGATCCCTCATTTCCAGGGAGCATGGTCATACAAATGAGGGAAACACTTTCATCTGTGCCCACGATATATTATGAACCTAGGCTAAGAAGCAAAGAGGATGTCAGTTGGAACACTGATTGGATGCCGCCAATAGGTGGCACACAGTCAGTGCATCTTTTTAGGGCACCTCTATGAAGGAGGGAAGAGCTGATGCACATCTCCAGCTCTACAAGCCACTGAAGACTGCGTGCAATAACTATTTCTTGACCACTCTGTGCAGGTCAGTGGCAAGAAACCAGATATGTGTAGTCCAAATACTCTACAGAATAGCTTTTTATATTTACAGCTTAATGAGGCAACTAACTTCGAAAATGTAACATTTCTGTTGGACCGGACATCCTTGGCATTTTTCCCCCAACATCTTGACTTCCAGCCTCCTGTTTTTGCTGACTTTGTATTTGCCGGTTTTAGGACTCTTTTCAATTTATCACCGCTAACCAGTGCTAAAGGGCTTGTGCTTGCTCCTTTAAACATCTCTTCTTTAAATTTGGTAAAATTGGCTTACACATATTTGGCATATTTACCTTTACGTCCCTAGTAAAGTGGTACTATAGGGCCTATACATTAAATGCTACTAGTGGTCTTGCAGCACTGATTTTGCCACCCACTTTAAGCATGTATCAGACCTACCAGTGCAGCCTGTGTGTGCAGTTTTAAAGTTAACCTACTTGCCAGACGCAAACCTCTTCTTTTTATGCATATAAGTCACCCCTTACGTAGGCCTTAGACAGCCCCACAGGCAGGGTGCAGTTGATTTAAGAGGTAGAGTATGTATTTTGGAGGTTTGCATGTTCTGGTAGTGAAAAATGGCTAACTTAGTTTTTCACTACTGCAAGGCCTATCTTTCTCATAGGTTCACATTGGGATTGCATTAAAAAAATTAAGGATAATTTCCCATTGGAAACAGATAGAGATTTGGAGTTTGGTGTGTATATACTCACAATTTAAAAAATACAACTTATGGTGAAATTGGCTTTTAAGTTGCAAGTCTGAAAATGCTACTTTTGGAACATTGGCATTTTATTACCTCAACTGTCCTGTGCCTCTACCTGTCTCTGAATACACATCTGGCCTAGGGTGACAGCTGTGCTGTGTGAATTCTCTCCAGACAGTCCCACAAAGAGAGCTGGGTGTGACATTTGCATCTTGGTGGCCCATCACCAGGCAGCAGGTGTTTGACAACAGAGTTCCAGAGCCAACACAGTTCAACGACAACAGCAATTTGACTGTCAGAGCCACTCGACTACAACAGCACGGCTCAACGGCAAGAAAGGTTCAATATTGAGTTTCCATCGACAGCGCAGATCGACGCTGATGGTCGCCTCCATCCACATATCGATGATGCAGTACCTCCTCCACTTCTTGCCTCGAGCCTTTGACGTCAACAAAAGCTCCATCCAAGTTACTTTGTTAGCATGACTTGTCTGGGTCCTGTAGCGGGCTTGCTATCGATCGCAGTTGGCCTGAACTTTGGAATTGCACCAGTCACTCATGACCTCAAGTTACCTTTTGACATTTAGTGTCTTTGTTAGAACTGGGAGTCTCTAGTTGGCAATGTCTTGCAACTTTGTCCAAATAGGGAACCTTGATTCTAGTCAGAGTAAGGGGGCTACACGCCAAATATAACCCTTGCTCAACCCCGTGGTAGCTTGGCACGAGCAGGAAGGCTTATCTCAGAGGCAGGGTGTAAAGCATTTGTGAACATATACTGTAATACTGTGAAAACACTACGGGCCTCATTTATGAGAAGTGACGCATCGCTGCGTGAAAGCAGTGATGTGTCACTTTTCAGTGCACCCTCCTTGCGACATGATGGATGCGTCATATTTACTGTATGACGCATCATGTTGCAAGGAGTTACATATATGTCAGTATTTCTGACGTATCTGTAGGCGCAAAAGTGGCACATTGCTGGAGTTTGTCACAAAAGTGATGCAACTCCAGCAATGTGTCCTTTCACATGGGGCAAGCCTTGGGGGCGAGACTAGAACCCGGTTCCCCATTTTCGAGGTCGACCGCTCTAGCCAATAGTTGAATCTTAAGAACCTACCTTTCCAGGTGAAGGGACTTCAAGCTTGCTACCAGGTTACCAGAATTATATTGAATAGAAAAGTCCTGTTTTGGAAAATTTCAAATCGTTATGTTACCCTTGCCACAATTTTGCTTTATCTAATATCATATCCAAGCTCTCATACTACACATCCCTTAAAATCAAACATTACTTAGATCTAATTTCCTGTCTTTATAGGTTCATACGAAGGCCTCTAGCACATAAACCTCTGTGCACAAACCAGAAAAAAAAATGCTTTTCCTGTACTGAAATAGCGCAAACCCATTTGAAATTCATTGGGGTATATTCACAAGAACGTGTGCTAAACATCACCAAAAAATGCTAACCCACCTTTACACATTGTAGCCTATCATGGGAAAATAACCCTCTGTCAACGTGGAATTCACAAAACGGCGGTACCATGCAATAGTCCGGCGAAAAAGGCAGCCAATGTCCAACATACAACCACTGCGAAGGAGATAAAAACACAAACCCCAACACGTAAGAAGACGCGATGTGCCCAAATGCAAAAAGAAAACAGTGACACCCAGCGAGAGGCCAGCAATCCCCATGTGTAATGCGGGAAAAAGAACAAGCACAGCATACAGAAAATGCCACTAAAAAAGACATCAACTGCAGAGTATCACGGATGCACCCTGACTGACTGTAAAGGACAACATGAACACCACAATCCCCATGGAGGAACACCCAGGAATACAGGACCTCTTGAAGGCCAATGAGAAGAAGAAGAGGAAGATGGGGTACAGTCACCAGAAAAACTCGATCCTTGCCATGGATGAGCCATAACGCCACCGCCAACCGTACGTCACCTCCAATGTGTCATTGGCAACAAAGAGGCAAAGATGGTACACCACCTCGGACCATGTGAATGCCGTTGCATGGCAGAGAAGGACAATGGAAGAGCACTAGAGGCACTGGATTGATGTGAATGGCAAAACCAAGCAGCAACTCGCTACCAATATGAAAGCAGCAACGCGACCCCAGAGAAGGGGGGCCAGCAGAACACCAGGAGCTGAATGACATGGAGAAGATGGTGGCCACAGTCACCAGTCGGGAGACGGTGACAGGAGTCGGTGGGTGGACAAGGGGGAGATGGGCACAATAGCACGCATGCACAATTAAGCAGAGCACACTGCATACCCACATTGACTCAGGATCATGTTCCTGATCCTATGGGAACACAGCAGCACACACACAAACACCAAGTAGTCCCACGTACACCATGTGCCTAAAGGGGCACCCACACAACACATCAACAAGCACACAACCAACACATGCACACGTGCAAAACACAGCAAACATGCATATATGTCAGCCACACTGACAATGCAAGAGAAACCACATGACAAGTAGCATGGCTGCAGGCTAATCACCATGACAATGTACACAACACAACACTGAGGTGGCTGAGTGCAGACCACAACCGGAAAATAGCAGGTCACACACAGACAAAACCACCTGCACAAATAACCCCTGACATCAACGACACATCTGTGGACAAACCATGCCCAAGAGTCACAACTCGACAAAGAGGACAAGCTATCCAAGTCTGCAACATCTCAGCACCGTGGAAGTCCAGAACTGATAGGCATACCGCATGAAAGGGACTAGTGGCAGACAAATCAGAGCTGCAGGAGCTTATCACCCACTGTGCAGAATACGCACATAGGTATAAGTGCACCTCGACATTGACAACATCTCAGTACAAACAGCAACACCTCCACAACAGAACACAGGACACAACTGGTGCCGCAAATGTACACAACATGGCAAATCACACCTGGCACAGCAGGAAACTGTGACATGACAATATACAAGTACAACCTGTAACCTGCTAATGTGTTTTATTCACACATGCTGTGCTTTTGGACATTTTGTACTGTCCCATGTGTGCCAGGGAGGGCCACAATGTCACTTGCTCATGAGAAGTAATTGTCAATGATGGCATTCCTACAGACCGTTCCTGCTGCAGTGGGATGTGGGCCACCTGCCCATCATCCTGTTCATCGTCTGGTACTTCTGGAACTGGGATCCATGGGGCATTGGTGCATACACAGATGTTGTGCAGTACACAACATGCAACGATCACCTTGCACACGATGTCCGGGCTGTACATGAGCTTTCAACCTGTGCCGTCCAGGCACCTGAAACATGACTTCAACACGCCAAATGTGTGTTTAACGATGCCCCTGGTATGTATGTGGGCCACATTGTACTGCCTCTGGGAGGTGTGTTCAAGTCTCAGAGGGGTGTCATCATCCAAGGGCAGAGTGCATATCCTTGATCACCTGTGACAGTGCAGGGAGAAAAGAGTAAATACTTGGTTCGGCAGGATGTGATGGCAGGCCCACTAATCCAGTGATGTCTGTGCTGGCTGTGTGGGGTGAGTGTAAGCCAGCCTTCAGGGATTAGCTGGTGCTGGCAACAACTCCAACAGTCATCAGGGACTCAGAAATGCAATCTCAGTACAACAAGGGGGATGACTTGAGTCGCAAAGGGTTAGTGACCCACGATGCACTGCGACAAGGGCCCACCGCCATGGGACACTGACCTGCAGGAGACTGGGGAAGGGTCATGAGGGCAGAACAGGGTCTCATATGTGTATAGGTGCCTTCTGCGGAGTGTCTTAGGGGCGAATCGGAGGTCTGCCCCCAGGGCATGATGCAGAGGGCACATGCCAGCTGTGTCTGGCAACATGGCGGATATGCATGCTACAGACTCATGCCAGCCACCAAGTCCGTCCCTGCCTGTTGCTGATGACAACCCACAGGCCACAGGTTCAGACACCAGCGATGTTCCGCCGGAGGCTGACAGTCACTCATGGCGCACAGGGTTAATGGCACCACGTGTCGCCGGCTTGTGTTGAACAGGGTTAGTGGCACCACGTGTCGCAGGCTTGCGGTGACCAGGGTTAGTGGCACCACGTGTCACAGGCTTGCATTGAACAGGATTAGTGGCACCACGTGTCGCCCGCTTGCATTGAACAGGGTTAGTCTCACCACGTGTCACTGCCTGCGATATGGAATTATGCCTCACTGATCGATGGGAGTTTGGTGCTGTGGCCGCTGCCACGCACTTGGGGTCAAGGCCATTCAGGACTCAGGACACAGTTACACATGTGGGACCTACTGGAACGAAGAGGACGCCAGTGGAGTATGTCAATGAGAAAGGAGTTATGTGGGCCAGCGTCGTGGGGCCCAGCGAAGGTCTGTGGAGGCTGCAGAGGTCACGGACCTGGGGCTTGCACCATCATGTGGTGGGCCCTCTTTGACACACGATGGTGTCGGCAGGTGAGCAGTGCAGCATTGGGGCGCTGGGGCGGGCAAGCCTGATCTGGGTATCAACATCCTGGGGTGCAGCAGACGCACAGGTTTGCAGGTCCTGCTGCTCTTGGCGTCGACCTCATGGCAGACTGCGAGGGGCTGCCCTGTCAGTGATGTTGGCCTTTCCGGGAGAGAACAACGATCTGCATGAAGGGGTTTTGGTCCACACCCCTGGGCTGCCCTAGTGTACT
The DNA here is from genome assembly GCF_964263255.1 of Lissotriton vulgaris. Taxonomy (NCBI): domain Eukaryota; kingdom Metazoa; phylum Chordata; class Amphibia; order Caudata; family Salamandridae; genus Lissotriton; species Lissotriton vulgaris. The sequence continues at coordinate 24,546 of NW_028249661.1, read as the reverse complement.
CAGGGCCAACCCACTATGCTCACACTCACAGGGGGGGACGCAGCAAGCGACATTTCCGCTATCTGAGCCATGGCCTCAGGTGACATGGTTGCATCCGCTGTTCACTACTCTTCAGTCACCAGCAGTTGTGGTCTGCATGGACATAACTGTGGTTTGCATACTCAAGTCTGTCCTGCACAACCACACCTCATTTGTCATTGAGTACATTCCCATTCACAAGTCACCTGCATCCTTCGCACATGGCTGCATTCCACATCTACACACGTTCAGCAGTTGCATGGCTGTGGTCCCATGATATAGCTGTATTGTTTGCAGGGGTAGCCCAGGATCACCATAGAGTAGTGTTGTCGTGTGTGGTAGGTGGGCATGTTGATTGACATTTTGTATGTGGTTTGGTCACCTGTGCATTTCCATAGTTGTGCATTGTGCGATGGTGGCTTTGAGGTGTGTGGTGTGTTGATTTGCCACTTACCAATGAGCCGTCCAGTTCCATTTGTGCCATCCTGGAAGCGCTGGTTGATGATGGACTGTCGGAAGATGTAGGAATTGCGCACACTGCTAGGGTAGTTTGCGACGACATTGGTGAAGAGTCCCCTGTGGTCCACTATTGCCTGCACATTGATGGAATTCGTGTGCTTTCTGTTGCTGTAGTGGTGTGCAGTATCTGTAGGGGGCACAAGTGGGACATGTGTGCAGTCTATTGCCCCCAAAACAGCCAGGAATCCAGCTATGGCGTAGAAGCCTTGCTTGGTCTCCTGCTGTTCCTGTGCAGTGTGGGGGAAGTGAAGGTACTGGGGTATGAAGCTGAGGATAGCATCCAGGACAGGTGTGATGAACTTTGATAGGGCTGGCTGTGAGACTCCTCCGACTCTGGCAGTTGTTGGTTGGAAGGTACCAAAGGACAACAGGTGCACCATAGCCAGCAGCTTTGTCTGCAGAGGGATGTTGCTTCTCCGCTGTGGTGGGACCGTCAACCTGTGGGCGATGTGGGTCATGATGCGGATGATGGTTGTCCTTTTGAGCCTGTAGTGGGCAATGACTTCCTCCGGCGTTAAGTCTGTGAGACTGGTGCATTTTTGGTAGGTCCACTGTCTTACCCTGTTCTGCCTCTGAGGTGGTCGGGGGGCGGGTCTGGGCCCTGGGAGTGGTGGCGGTCCTGGGGGTTGTGGCAGTTGGTGTTGTGGCCCTGTTAGGGTTCTGAGCTGCATGATGAGTAGCTCTATGGTGTCGTTTGTTCTTCGGGTGTGGCTGTGTGCGGGGCTCTGTTGCCTACTGCAGGTAGTCGTCCGGCTTCACACCTGCAGGAGGCAGGTGTTAAATACCTGCTGCTACCGCAGCTCATCGCGTGGTTTTGACGCGCATCGCGGATCTGGCAGTTCGTTGTGAAAGTGGTGTTGTGAATTTTTCCTGTGTTTTTGCATGGGGGGAACTCCTACTCTGCATCTCATCAGGGTTAGTTGGTGGTGTCCACCGTGGAGATACATTTTGGGACAGTTATAGCGGGAATACTGGCGATTTCTGCAGTTTGCACCAGCTTGTGAATGGGGTGTTAAATCTAGCTCCACTTTTGTTGTGTTAAGGTGGATATGAATCAGGGATAAGTCCTTGTGAATATCCCCCATTGTTTCTTCTTTAAACTATTTTCAAACATATTTCACTTGATTATCACATGTTTGTTGCCTTATTACGATTTTTACTTGTGGCCTAATAATTAACCTGCTGACACCCCGGCCCTGTGTTTTGTGTCAGTGTGATACTTCGGCAGGGAAGTGTATGCCATTCTCTAGGATGGTAAAGTATCCATCTCCTGTAGCTCGGGGATGTTTGAGCAAGTACTGCGCAAGTACCATAGGTTGCATCAAGATGTCTTAAGATTTCAAATACTCTGCACTTAGACCATGATTATGATAGAGGCAATAAATTGAGGATCCTGCACAATCTCCTGCTTGCACAATGAGTATTAATTGAAGTTCAGTGATAATTACCACAGTGTGCAGTTTTTCATGGAGATTCTACTAGGTTAGACCGTGAAGTATGTTCCTATACATGTGCAATTCAGCGTGACAACCACAATGCAGAATGTAATTCCTCCAGGAGGTATTAAAACATTAAGTAAATACTGCACCACATAGTGTAAGTTTCTATGTGCTGCTGTAGCTACCTCACCCTTTCCATCCCACTCATAATCACTACCTTCAAGTTTGAATATCACTAAAAGAAAGATACTAAAACTAGCTCACCATGGGGCATATCAACAAGGGCATTATCTCTGCTTTTTTGGCTTTAAAAGCCAAATAAGCAGAGATAATGTTTTCGCCCTATTTACAAGTGGGTGCTAACATGCATTAGCGCATGTTAGCACCCTTTTACCCGACGTCTCCCTTTGCATCTCTAATGAGTTGCATGGTGGGCGTCACTGGGCAGTACAATCTTGCAAATCTCGCTGATGTGCACATCGCAATATTTACAAGGATGCCCCAGCATTTAAGCAGACGTTAGCTTTTGGAGAAAACCGCAGTTTTTGCCAAAAACTAACGTCTGCTAAAATGTAGACTTACCTATCCCTAACATTGGGGGTGGATTATGCTGATATGACCACAGGGTCGTATCAGCAAGGTTAACGCCGTTTTGCAGGAAACTGCTGGAAAACCATCCATGTTCCCTGCAAAACAGCGATTTTCCCGCTATCGCTGGAATTGTTATCGCCCTGGAGAAACGCGTTGTTAATAACGTGCTAGCAGGGCGATAAATTCCAGAGTTAGACGGCAATAAATAAAAAAGTGCTTAGCGCACTTTGCGTTATTTATCGCTGTTCCTTGATGATATGCCCCCATGTCTTTATCAATTTTGACAATTTCTAAGGCGCATGTGTCGTATAATAACAAAATGCACCCGTAAAATTGTTAACATCTCCAATATAGTCAAAGAGATCAGACAAAGAGGCATATCTATGAGAAAATGCCAGAGGTAGGCGCTGCGCCAAATTTAGCAATGCCGCAAACCGACATTTTCAAATCGCAGGGATAGCCGTATTCACAAGAATATGGCTCACCCTGTGTTTTTCCAGAGCTGAATTTAGCTGTCTAGTGCCTGCTTTGCAGATAATAATTGTTTATGTGCAGAAAAGTGTCCCTTCCTGCACATAAACAATCACTAATGGTGATGTGTTACTTCTATGTGGGCTGCAGAGTGCAGCATATATAGAAGTATGGGGGATGAAGAATGCAGCACATATAGATGTAGCAAATCGTCATTATTTAATGATTGTTTATGTGCAGGAAGGGACACTTTCCTTAATGTAAACAATCCTGAATGGTATTTTGTTCTTTCTATGTCTACTGCAGAATGTATCAGACATAGAAAAAGCAAAAATGAGGAGAAATAAAAGTATTTCTCCTTGTTTCACTATTCTAACACCTGCTCTTGCATGTGTTCGTTTTTGACGCTTCCTCACAGTTGCACCTCCTTGTAAATCTGGGGCAACGCGAAAAGCAATGGGTGTTGCAGTGGAATGTCCACAGCAACACTCATTGCACGCTCCTTTCATGCTAAGTGATGTGTGTAAGCGGCTTTATTTACAAGACGGTGTTAAGCCACAACAAGTGGTTTAGCGTCACCTTGTAAATATTGAGAAGGACGTACCGCCACCTGAACGTCGCTAAAAGTTCTGGTGGCAATATCCCTTTGTGAATATGCTCCAACGTTTTTCAAAAAGAGGTCACCTATACTGTAGTGATTGGCTGGTCACTGTTCTAGTGGTCCTAATGGTATGTTTGTACCAGCCATTCCCCGAGGGCTGGCTTACACTATCACCCCACACCCATTCATCACAGTTGTCACAGGACATGTGACCCTGTCAATAAAAGAGCCTGGGAGCAGGGTGCACTGGGCCAGTTCCAGATACCGTAACACTGTGTTATCGTTATTAGTGTATGGGATTCCCTTTACATCTACTAGTGCTTCACACCATCAGTGAAGAATGCCTTGCTACCAATGGGGGAGTGCCAGCACTTTTCAGTGGGAAGTGGACAGTCACAAGGAACAGACTACCAGCACTTCACATCATCCGCATCAAACACTGACGTCTTGGAGTTTAGTGTTTTTTCAGGAGTTCCTTTGGGGCATATCACGCATGTAGGAGTCCACTCCTGAGTCATATTGATTACAAGTAAATCAGAAAGTGAACTTCATAAAAGAACAACAATTACCAAGGAAACGCTATATGAGCTTTACAGCGTTACTATTATAATTCATGTAATGCTTTACTCCGTATTTGATGCTCATTCACTGAGACCATTTTCTGTGCGTTACTGCTTTGCTGTACTTGGCTGCATGCCTTTTTAATTTAGTTTGAAACTCCATTTCCATAATCGCACGGGTTTACTTCAGAATGATAAAAAAAATCAGAATTCGAAAATAATGTTGTTGCCAACAGTTTTAAATGTCCTCATAAGGCCTAACCCTCACTTCTGTGTTTTCTCCTGCCAAATCTTAAACGGAACAAATACATTCACATTCGCATTAGGAAAGGCTCATGATTAAAATGTCCACTTTTATGTTTTTTACTGTTATACCAAATAGTTCTAAACGTCATGCGGCTGTATTAAACACCCGGCCTCTATTCACCTCATAATTGCATGATACATTTTTTGATTTAATTTGACACAGATTAGCATGTAGTTTCTTTATATTCATTCCTCGAATTGTTTTTTAAACCCATTTCTAAGTTCTTGTCTGCCCTCTGCAGGTGTTTAGGTTGGTAGCAGAGCTCCATTTCAAATATTTACTCCACAGTCAATTGTTTAAATCTAGTCGTGTTTCTTGAATTTGTAGTCTCATCTTTCTAACAATTTTGAACTCTTATAACTATTTTAGCTGATGGTCAGCTGATCGTATTTAAGATTAGACATATACAGTTTAACTATGCATCTAAAAACACTGCACACTTCCTTGGGAACAGGAATTTAGGGCCATATTATCAAGGAAGGGCGATACATTATCGCCGCTTTTATCGGCAGGAAACTGCCGCTAAAGTGGCGATAATGGGCTTGATAATATGGCCTTGTGAATTCCTCTAAAAGCCCAGGTTAACACCAGAACCTGGGATTCTATGGGAATTCACAAGGCCAGATTATCAAGCCCATTATGGCAGCTTTAGCGGCAGTTTCCTGTCGATAAAAGCGGCGATAATGTATCGCCCTTTCTTGATAATATGGCCCTTACTTTCTTAAATTACTATATGTTCTTTTCACGTTCGGGGGTCTCAAATGTAAAGATTAGTATCGTGTTTTTTCTAGTTATTAAGTACATTTCAAGGATAATTTGCAGCCCTAATTACACTTTTGAAGTGCACATGGAGATTCCGTTCATCTAACCAGCTGCGTTACCCTCTTTACGCAGTTATGCGCACTTGGAGGCATATTTATGAGACACTTGCATCATGTTTGCACCACGCAATGTGTAGTACATGCGTGACGCAAACCTCTAAGTCAGATTGTTTAAGCCATGTTGTGTGGCTCTGAGAAGCTTCAAAAATATTGGGTAACAGAGCGTAACACAAATCGCTGCGTTGTGTTACTCTGCCCTGAGAAGGCATTTCATTGGCATTCTGTGAGTATAACCATGTACATCTCATGGATATGGATGCATTTTCTAGAGAACTGATCAACATGGAAATGCACCGAAATCTTGCACCTTCCCTGGGGATGTATACCGAAGAGAAATATCTTTATTTCTCCTAGGTTCTTCTTCTTTTTTGTGTGCTGCATTCTTGAGCACACATGCAAAATAAAGCATTTTTTTTTCAAAATGTAGCCCGTTTCGCTTAAAGGAAAACGGGTTGCATTTAAAACAAAACAAAAAAAACTTTTCTGTTTAATATTTTAGGTTTAAAGCATTTTATTAAGACAAAAAATAGGAGGCAAGGGAACATGAGGGGTAGGGTTACATACAATCAGGTGAAAAAAGCTGAGCATAGATTCATGAGTGCGACGGTGGGCAAAGCTACTGTAAAGAAAAGAACAATGGCGAATGATAAAAGCTGAGTACAGTCGACACCATCAAGCAGACCAAAACAGGAAAAGCAATAATGCAGGCGACCAACCCCACCACCCCCAGAACCCCACCCCCCCAAACAACCCAACTTACCCCAACTCCCCCCCGCCTCCCCCCGTCCAATACTCGGCTGATAACACAACCTGCCCTCCCGCCACGCCCCCCTCCCCGTGAGCCCAGATCTTGTGTCCCCTTAGTCGGTTGAAATCACCGGCGGTGTTAATCTCAGAAGTCTGAGGTATCTCGGGCAAGTGAGTTCCCTGAATTCAGTAGTCAGAAGCGCGTGGAAGGGTTGCCATAGCTCATCAAATTGGTCCACGTCCCCCGCCACCATAAGCGATAATTTCTCCATACCTAGCACGTGCCAAAGCCTGTGCAGCCAGCCTGTGATGGAGGGGACCGTGGTGGTACGCCAGTGGATCAAGATGTTCTGAATCGCTGAACCCAGCGCTATCGCAATTTGCCGCAATTTTACCTTCAGCGGGTACATCAGGCCATTAGGAGGGCCTAGCAATACATACGGCGGGAAGCGCGGCAATTCAGTTGCAAAATGAACATCAATCTCGTCAAGAACTTCCTTCCAGTAAGCTTCCAACAAAGGACAATCCCAAAGTATATGTGTAAGGGTCCCCACCCGGCCACAACCCCTCCAGCACGCCTTCTCAATATGCCTGTCCATTTCATGGAGCCTCTCCGGGGTGTAATACCAATACGTAGACACCTTGGTGAGTGTTTCCGTGAGGCCTGTATGATATGCAGAGTGTCTCGCACGGTGCGCAATTTGATCCCATTCCTTATGGCTAAGCGTCCTTCCCAGTTCTCTATTCCAACTTTCCCTGCCCGGATTATAGAAGTGAAACGGAGGGGGCTGTAGGAATTTATAAAGATCAGTGATCAGCTTAGCGTCAGAGGCGCGTGTCACCAACCACCGTTCGTATGGTGTTATCTGGCGATCAGCAGTGTCCCGCACCTGGGGTTGAAGCGCCCAGTGCCTGACCTGCATATATCGCAGCCTGTCCGACTCAGACAAATGGAATTCCTGTTTCAGTTGCTGAAAGGGGACCACCCCCTCCGGCCCATAGATCTGGAAGAGCGCTCGGCAGCCCGCCGCCCTCCAGTGAGAGAAAGCTCCTGGCTCCATCCCGGGGGAGAAGTCAGGATTGTCCGCTATCGGTGTGAAAGGTGAGGGGAACGTAGTGAATTCACGAACCTCGCTGACTGTGTCCCATACCCTTAAGGGAACTCGCGTAACGAAGGAGGCGTAGAGATTACGGGGGCGGTGAGCCCGGCGCATGAACGGAACCTCCTGGAGGGTGCGCCCCGCCACTGCCTGGTCCTGAAAAAGCCAATGCTTGTCGGATTCCCACCTGCTCCACTCCACTAGGTAGCGTAACTGCGCCGCCTGGAAGTATTTCCGGAGGTCCGGGATGCCAAGGCCCCCCGCCTCTGGAGCCAGCGTGGAGAGAACCCTCTTCCTCCTTGGTTTGCGGCCTTGCCAGACGAAGCACGCGATGTCAGCCTGCGTCTGTCTAATCCAGCCCACGGGAGGCTGGAGCGGCAAGGCTCAGAAGAGGTATAGAATCTGGGGCAGAACCGTCATCTTGACCGCAGCAATTCTGCCGAGCCAGGACAATAGGCTCTTACTCCAGCGGCCCAGTTCCTCCCTGATTTTCCTGCTGAGAGAGGCATAGTTGGCCGTTACCATCGCTGGCAACGTTGGCGCTGGCAGAATCCCCAGGTACGGCACCAGAGATGACGACCACTGCATGGGAAAAAGCCGCTGCAGATCTCGTCTAGTATCTGCGGCCAGGGACACATCCAAAGCCACCGACTTGCCCATGTTCATCTTAAAACCAGCCACTTTCGAAAAAGCGTCTAATTCATGGATACAAGCCGGGAGGGCCCGTCTAGGATCGTCCAACGTTAACAGGACGTAGTCTGCATAAAGACTGACCGTGTGGATATACTGCCCCATCCTGATCCCGACCGCATCTGGGTTCTGACGAATTCTCTGGGCAAACGGCTCCATGTAAAGAGCAAAGAGGAGTGGGGAGAGCGGGCACCCCTGCCTAGTGCCCCGTTCGATCGCAAAGCTACGGGAGCTGCACCCATTGACTCTTACTGTCGCCGACGGGTGCCTGTAGCAATTGAAGACCATCGAGCAGAATTTGTCTCCAATACCCAGTTTCCGGAGCACCTGCTCGAGATAAGGCCAGTGAACCCGATCGAATGCCTTCTCAGCATCCACCGCCAGCAGCATCCGTTCGCCCGGGATCCGCGAAGCTTTCTCCAGAATGTGGGCCACCCTCTTGGTGTTATCGACCGTCTGTCTGCCAGGCACAAAGCCAGCTTGATCAGCCTCAACCAGGCCCGGCAGATGCAGGGCCAGCCTAGACGCTAAAATCCCTGTGTACAATTTAAGGTCGACATTCAGGAGTGAGATAGGCCTGTACGAGCCGCATAGGGCCCAGTCCTTAGCGGGTTTCGGGATCACTGATACCGTTGCTCTTAACAGGTCCGGTGGGATGGCTCCCGGCTCCGAAAAGGAGTTAAACAGGCGGGTGAGAATAGGGGCCACGATCGGGCAAAAGGTTTCATAGAACAAGGACGTGTAACCATCCGGGCCTGGAGCTTTCCTGTGTTTGAGCCTCGCTATCGCCGTTACCACCTCCTCTACGTGGATGCTACGCTCGAGGTGTTCCACCTGAGCAGAGTCTAGCGCCGGAAGGGTCACTGACTCCAAATATTCCGAGGCATCCTGCGTCGAGGGGGGTTCCCCCATGTACAACGCTTCATAGAAACTACAGAACATTTCTGCCACCGCGGTATCATCAGAGACCGCCCCCCGTCAGCACCGAGTAGTTCCTTCACCACGTTACGTTGGTGCCCGATACGGAGCCTATTTGCCAAGAGTTTGCCACACCTATCCCCTCCTGTATAAAACGCATGTTTGAGACGCAGCGCTGCATATTCCGCTCTATCCATGTCCAACGCCGACAGGAGCTTCCTAGCAGCCTTCAGCTGCCTCCAAACCCTTGGAGCTCCGGTATGGCGATGGACCTGTTCCAATTCCCGGACCTGGGCAGTCAACTCCTCCCTCTTGCGCTGTCTCTCCCTATTCTCTGAGGAGGAGATGGATATGAATTCCCCCCTAAGAACCGCCTTCAGTGCCGCCCACTGTGTCGCTGGCGAGGTGTCCGAATTATCATTGTGTGCCTGGTAGTCCCGGATCGCTTCCTCAATATGCTTCACCACCGTTTTTTGTGTAGAAGGGTGTCCCTGAGGCGCCACACCCCCCGGGAGGGGGAGGTCGTTGGCAATGCAAAGGAGCCCACGACCGGCGCATGGTCAGATAGCGAGAGGACCCCAATGTCCGCCGCCGTAGCAGCGGCACGCATCGGTCCACTAACCAATAAGTAGTCCAGCCGTGCGTAGGTCCGGTGCGCATGGGAATAGTAGGAGTAGTCCCTATCTGTGGGGTGGAGGGTGCGCCAAAGATCATGCAAATCCATGTCAGTGATTCTGGCTTTCCCAGCCTGTGAAAGTTCCCCAGTCTGCGGGTATCGCTGCGCTGATCTGTCTAGTGTGGAATCAAAGACAATATTCAAATCACCCCCCAGTATGATATGGCGATCGGGGGAGGCAGTCACGTCTACCAGCACGGAGTCCAGAAAACGCTCTTGGTGGTCATTTGGGCTATATAAGGAGCCAACAGTGAACGTCGTGTCCCCCAGGCGGAGGCGGTATGCCAATAGCCTCCCCTTCTGTTCCGCAAATTTGTACAATACCTCCCCCCTGAAGGAACTCGCTAGCAGGATGGCCACCCCCGCGGTCTTAGATGCAGCAGAGGAGAAAAACTGAGTAGGGAACTTAGCAGAGCGCATCCTATGACAATCCCGTGATAGTAAATGGGTTTCCTGCAGAAGGCATATATCGGCCTGCGTCCCCTCCAGCAGAGATAAGATCGCCCTTCGCTTCACAGGATTATTCAGACCTTTAACATTAAGGGTCACTACCTTCAATGACGACATAGCCCTGGGAAGCCGGAAACGCCAAGCCACGGGCAGACTATAAGCAAAAGGGGGGCGCGGGCCGGCAGCGCAGGACAAGCAAAATAGAACCAAGCAACAACATTTGAGACATTGGGCGGTACCCCCTCAACCCCTGAACAACTCCCAACCCCCCCCCCCCAAAACAGACCCATGGCAACTGGCCAACTCCCCACCAATGCACAAACAACCCATTGTCCCAGTCAAGTCCCAAAACGGACAAGTCCGTGGAAAGTAGCAAAAGTGGACGTCCAGCCACTCGTTCTCCCCGCCTCCCCCCTGACCCTCCCTCCAGCCCCCAAACCTGGCATTGAAGAAGCTATGTCCATCTCCCCCCAGAGTGAGTTTACGCCGTCAAGGCGACACCGTTCGTGGCGACCGAGTCTCTGGCCGCTTCCCTCAGTGCGCTGGCCATGTCTGCCCTGATAGTGGGCGAGTCCGGCCGTCCAGCACTCGCCGCCGACCTCCTCCTCGCTGATCGCCGCCGTCCTCCTCTATCCGAACGCCTCCAGCTCGGTGTTGCTTCTCCTTCTTCCGCGGCCGTGAGGCCCAGGACACCGCAGACATCTTGCAAGGAACGCAGCTGGTGGAGCACTCCGTTCCAGCGGAATATCAGGCGAAAGGGATGCCCCCAAGAATACGGCGTCTCATGCTCTCGCAGGAAATCTGTTGCAATTTTGAAGGACCTACGTTTCTGCAGCGTGATAGCGGACAGGTCCTGATACAGTGCCACAGGGCGATCGCGGAAGGTTAATGGCTGCTTTCTGCGGGCTTCGGCCATGATGCGCTCCTTCACCGGGAAATCCGGGAGGTAGGCCAAGATGTCCGGTGGAGGTGCCGTCGACTGTCTCTGTCGGCCGACTCTGTGGGCTCTGTCGATGCGGATCGGGAAATCCGCGGGTTCTCCCAGAATCTCTCGAAACAAGTCCTTCAGGTAGCCCGTCAGATCTGACCCCTCATCCGCGGACGGCACACCCCGAACTCGGATGTTGTTCCGTCCCGACCTGTTCTCCAGGTCCTCATTGTGCGCTTGGAGTTCGACGTGTTGCTCCCTGAGGCGGAGAACGTCTTGCTGGAAATGGAGGATCTCTTCGTCCCTTCGTTGAGCCGCTGCCTCAGCCGACTCCATCCGTTCGCCCAGGCCCTCCATCTCTCTGTGGACCTCGCGCACTTCGCTGGCCACCTCCTGCTTCAGCGTCTGGAAGTCGGCCTTAAGCGAGCTGAACAGATCTTCCATGAAGGACCTCGTGACGGGGGGCTCGCCTCCAGTCGGGTCCGCTGCAGCCTAGGCATGGGCGGAAAATCCGTTCCGCTCGCGGATTTTGCGGATTTTCGGGAAATCCGCAATCCGCGAGATTTGCGAATTTCCTGAAAAATCCGCAAATCCGCGAGCAGCGGATTTTGCTCGCACTGCTCGCACTGTTCGCGTGAGTTCGCGCCCCGCGAATAAGTGCGAAATTGCAGAAATACGATTTTAGCAAAACTGAAAGTAACTACTTACCAGGTTCAAAAGTTCAGGCTCATCATTAGTAGCCATTTCCTGTAGTGCTTCCTGAGGGGCCCCTCCAGAGTTCAGTTGCCAGTTGCAACTATTATGTGACCCTGCTCTGAACCTCAGAATAGTTACACATATGCCACAAAGGTCCTGAATTACAGCTAAGGGAGACAAGCAGGAGCCAGGCTGGAAGTTAAAATCCATTAATCAGCCCCTAATTCATTATTGTCAGTTGGGGCAGGGCAGGTGTTGTAACTAATTTTGCAACAATGAAAGCACTTAGCAAGTGCAAAAGATCACTAATCAGGGCGCACTAAGGAAGCAGGTGCCAGCTAAAAAAATATTCTGTGACACATTAATCAGCCCCAAATTAATTCAGGTCACTTGAGGCAGGGAAGGTGTGCTTTGCTTTGCCAAAAATAATGTACACTGGACAACCAGAGGGTGTGGTGATGAAACAGAGGGTGGCATGGGTGGGCCAGAGGGTGGCATGAGTAGTCAGAGAGTGGCAGTGGTGACAGAGAGTGGCAGTGATGAAGAAGAGTGTCCCAAACAGGTTGGACACGTAGAAACAACAAGTTCGCAAAACTTGCGACCCGACAGGTAAGTTCGCAAATTGCGAAATTGTAAAAACCCTCGCGAACTGGCAGAAACACGGGCGAACACAAAAAAAAAAAAAAATCCGCAAATTCGCGGGAATTCGCGGATTTTGCGGATTGCGAGTTTGCAAATCCGCAAATTCGCGGATTGCCAATCCGCAAAATCCGCTCATGCTTACTGCAGCCCTCTAAGAGCTCGGGGACGGTTGCGCCCTGTCCCGCTGCTGCTGGGCCCTGCCGAGCATGTCCGGCAGGGTACGGTCCCCTTTCCTTGATCCTCGGTTCCCCGACATTCATGCTCCGTAAGCCGCCACACTCCACTCAGTCGGGAATGCGAGCACGGGTCACTAGCAGCAGGCCTCGGCTCCGATGAGTCTCCAACAGCCGGCAGAGCGCCGCCAGGGGGAACGCCCATTATAGTAGGGACACCAAGGGATCTGCGCCACAGAGGACAAAATGGCGGGCCAGTCCTGTCGTAGAAGGCAACTCACAGCCCAGCCCAAAGTCAGACGCTGGCCCCCACCAGGGGGACCCAGGCTGCAACGTCCCTCAGGAAGGAAGAGCTGTGCTGGGTCAGGGGAGCAGGAGTCGTCCCCGGGCGACACTATAGGAGGGCTTCGTCACCGTCGCCTGGAAGACAAGATGGCGGGTGGGCGTAGCCGGGTAGATCGTCCGAGCCCGACGGCGCCACCAAGGTCGCACCGGTAAACAGTGTCACTGATAGGAGTCCCAGCTAAGGCCGACCGGCCAACGAAGAGAAACAATAAACCTGGCCTCAGATGCTGAGCAGTGTCTCGAACTCGCGACGGGCCGGGGTACATTCAATGTCATAAGCCACCGCTGCAGATCCAGGGGTCACCACGATCACACAACAGGGTCCACTCTTTGCAACAGCCCGCGGCAGCTAGCCTCCGTCGTTCCCAATCGGGCACCGTCTGATGCGGGCACCCAAGCGAAGTCCATGCCAGGCCACCAGCTATCATCACCAGGATCTGTCCAAGCCACCAGGCCAGCACTCCGCTCCGCTCCGCCCCCGAAGCGCTCTGCAGTTCGTTTATCATCTCTGAGCGTGCCTCCGCCGGATCGTTCAGGGCCAAAGTTGCATCAATATGTGCCCCAGGGTCTCCGCCACTCGTCCCTCAGTCGCTGAGCTTCAGCGGGGGGAGAGAAGCTGACGAAAAAGGGCTCGGGCCTAGTCGGGCCGGAGGAGCTGCGGGAAGAAGAGTCTGCTCACCCCGCCATCTTGGCCACGCCCTGTTTAATATTTTAAGAGTAGGCAGTGGTCCTTGGGACCACTGCCTGCTCTTAAAAAATATGTTCGCACACACTCACGAAGGGGAAGGGGTTCCTTGTGGATCCCTTCCCGTTTGCGAGTGGCTTACCACCTACTTGAAGTAGGTGGTAAAGTGCAAGTGTTTTGTGACCGCAAATGTGGTTGCAAAACAATCATACATTGCTGTTAGACTCGCTATTAGGAAGAACACCCTTGACACGCCCCTTCCAAATGGCGAGTCGCAAACCATATTTTGCGAGTCAGTAATAGGTTACTGACTCACAAAATTTGGTTTGTGCATGGGGAAGACCAATTTTGCGGTTGCAAACGGGCCGAATTCCCGCTTGCGACTGTAAAATATATAAAATACACCGGCCCCTTAGAGCGCTAGCTTAAGGATTATTGGGGCCCTAGGCAAGATATATTTTGTTGCCCGCACCACACAGTTCTGAATAATTTTGAATTAATTACCCATGTTCAGCTAATTCAAACCCTTGTCATACCAAACAACTCTGAGGGGCCTATTTATGAGCCAGTTTGCAGCCCCTTGCACCACCCAACATGGTGCAAGAGTGAAGCAAACCTTACATGTGATTTATGAAGCTACATAAGGACACTTTGCATGTACCTGAGTGGCTCCATAAATCCGGAGTATGTCAACGCATCTCAAATAGTTGCATTGCATTACTCTGCCCTGTGAAGGCATTCCATGGATGTTGTGTGGGTGTCCCCATGCAACTCCTATGGGTTTTTATGCATTCCCAGATTTATCAGAACTGGTAGACCTGGGAATGTGATAAAAAGTTATGCAGAAGTGCGAATTGTCTTTATCATATCCAAGCTCTCATACTACACATCCCTTAAAATCAAACATTACTTAGATCTAATTTCCTGTCAGTGTACCCCCTGTCATTGTAGGTTCATATGAAGGCCTCCAGCACATAAACCTCTGTGCACAAACCCAAAATGAAATGCTTTTCCTGTACTGAAATAGCACAAACCTATTTGAAAATCATTGGGGGTATAATCACAAGAACGTGTGCTAAACATCACCAACAATTGCTAATGCACCTTTACACATCGTAGCCTATCGTGGGAAAATAACCCTGTTTCAACGTGGAAATCACACTACGGCGGGACCATACAATAGTCCAGCCAAAAAGGCAGCCAATGTCCACGATACAACCACTGCGAAGGAGATAAAACCACAAACTCCAATGCGTAAGAAGACGCAATGTGCCCAAACGCGACAAGAAAACAGTGACACCCAACGAGAGGCCAGCAATCCCCATGTGTAATGCAAGAAAAAGCACAAGTACAGCATACGGAAAATGCCACTAAAAAAAGACATCAACTGCAGAGTATCACGGATGCAACCTGACCCACTGTATAGGACAACATGATCCCCACGGAGGAACACCCAGGAATACAGGACCTGTGGAATGCCAATGAGAAGAAGAAGAGGAAGATGGGGTACAGTCAACAGGAAAACCCGATCCTCGCCATGGATGAGCCATAACACCACCACCAACTGTACGTCACCTCCAATGTTTCATTGGCAACAAAGAGGCAAAGATGGCACACCACCTCGGACCATGTGAATGCCGTCGCAAGGCAGAGAAGGACAATGGAAGAGTACTAGAGGCCCTGGACTGATGTGAATGGCAAAACCAAGAAGCAACTCACTGCCAATACGAAAGCGCAATGCACCCCAGAGGAGGGGGGCCAGCAGAACACCCTGAATGACATGGAGAAGATGGTGGCCACAGTCATCAGTCGGGAGACAGTAACAGGAGTCGGGGATCCGGACATTATCCAACATGACTCGACACCACATCAACAGGGTGCGCACCGACCAGGGAGTGGGTGGACAAGGGGGAGATGGGCACAATAGCACACATGCACAATTAAGCAGAGCACACTGCACACCCACAATGACTCAGGATCATGTCCCTGATCCCAATGGGAACACTGCAGCACACACACAAACACCAAGTAGTCCCACATATACCATGTGCCTAAAGAGGCACCCACACAACTCATCAACAAGCACACAACCAACACATGCAGACAGGCAAAACACAGCAAACATGCATATATGTCAGCCACACTGACAATGCAAGAGACACCACATGACGAGTAGCATGGCTGCAGTCTAATCACCTTGACAATGTACACGACAAGCCACTGAGGTGGCTGAGTGCAGACCACAACCGAAAAGTAGCAGGTCACACACAGACAAAACCACCTGCACAAACAACCCCTGATATCAACGACACATCTGTGGACAAACCCTGCCCAAGAGTCACAACTCGACAAAGAGGACAAATTATCCAATTCTGCAACATCTCAGCACCGTGGAAGCCCAGAACTGATAGGCATACTGCATGAAAGGGACTAGTGGCAGACAACTCAGAGCCGCAGGAGCTAATCACCCACTGTGCAGAATACGCACATAAGTATAAGTGCACCTCGACACTGACAATATCTCAGTACAAACAGCAACACCTCCACAACAGAACACAGGACACAACTGGTGCCGCAAATGTGCACAACATGGCAAATCACACCTGGCACAGCAGGAAACTGTGACATGACAATATACAAGTACAACCTGTAACCTGCAAACATGTTTTATTTACACATGCTGTGCTTTTGGACATTTTGTACTGTCCCATGATTGCCAGGGACGGCCACAATGTCACTTGCTCATGAGAAGTAATTGTCAATGATGGCGTTCCTACAGGCCATTCCTGCTGCAGCTGCAGTGGGATGTGGGCCACCTGCCCATTGTCCCCATCATCGTCTGATACTTCTGGAACTGGGATCCATGGGGCATTGGTGCGTACACAGATGTTGTGCAGCACACAACATGCAACGAACATCTTGCACATGATGTCCGGGCTGTACCGGAGCTTTCCACCTGTGCCGTCCAGGCACCTGAAACGTGACTTGAACATGCCAAATGTGTGTTCAACGATGCCCCTGGTACGAATGTGGGCCGCAGGGTACTGCCTCTGGGAGGGTGTGTTCAAGTCTCAGAGGGGTGTCATCATCCAAGGCAGAGTGCATATCCTTGATCACCTGTGACAGTGCAGGGAGAAAAGAGTCAATACTTGGTTCGGCAGGATGTGATGGCAGGTCCACTAATCCAGTGATGCCTAAGCTGGCTGTGTGTGGGGTGGCTGTAAGCCAGCCTTCAGGGAGAAGCTGGTGCTGGCAACAACTCCAACAGTCATCAGGGACTCAGAAATGCAATCTCAGTACAACAAGGGGGATGACTTGAGTCGCACAGGGTTAGTGGCCCACGATGCACAGCGACCGACACGGACCCACCGCCATGGGACACTGACCTGCAGGAGACTGGGGTAAAGTCATGAGGGCAGAACAGGGACTCATATGTGTCATAGGTGCCTTCCACGGAGTGTCTCAGGGGCGAATCGGAGGTCTGCCCCCGGGGCATGATGCAGAGGGCACATGCCAGCTGTGTCTGGCAACATGGCGGATATGCATGCTACAGACTCATGCCAGCCACCAAGTCCACACCTGCCTGTTACTGATGACAACCCACAGGCCACAGGTTCAGACACCAACGATGTTCCGCCGGAGGCTGACAGTCACTCATGGCGCACAGGGTTAATGGCACCACGGGTCGCCGGCTTGCATTGCACAGAGTTAGTGGCACCACGTGTCACCGGCTTGCATTGAACAGGGTTAGTCGCACCACGTGTCACCGGCCTGCGATATGGAATTATTCCCCACTGATCAATGGGAGTTTGGTGCTGTGGCCCCTGCCACATACTTGGGGTCAAGGCCATTCAGGACTCAGGACACAGTTACACATGTGGAACCTACTGGAACGAAGAGGACGCCAGTGGAGTATGTCAATGAGAAAGGAGTAAGGTGGACCAGCAGCGCGGGTCCCAGAGTTGGTCTGTGGAGGCTGCAGAGGTCACGGACCTGGGGCTTGCACCATCATGTGGTGGGCCCTCTTTGACACACAATGGTGTCGGCAGATGAGCAGTGTGGCACTGGAGCGCTGGGGTGGGCAAGCATGATCTGGGTATCAGCGTCCTGGGGTGCAGCAGACGCACAGGGTTGCAGGTCCTGCTGCTCATGGCGTCAGCCTCATGGCAAACTGCGAGGTGCTTCCCTGTCAGTGATGTTGGCCTTTACAGGAAAGAACCACGCTCTGCATGAAGGAGTTTTTGTCCACACCCCTGGGCTTCGCTAGTGTACTCAGGGCCAACCCGCTATGCTCACACCCACAAGGGGGGACGCAGCAAGCGTCATTTCCGCTATCTGAGCCACGGCCTGGGGTGACATGGTTGCATCCACTGTTCACTACTCTTCAGTCACCAGCAGTTGTGGTCTGCATGAACATAACTGTGGTTTGCATACCCAAGTCTGTCCTGCACATCCACGCCTCACTTGTCATTTGTACATTCCCATTCACGTGTCACTTGCATCCTTCGCACATGGCTGCATTCCGCATCTACACACGTTCAGCTGTTGTGTGGCTGTGGTCCCATGATATAGCTGTATTTTGTGCAGGGGTAGCCCAGGATCACCATAGAGTAGTGTTGTCGTGTCTGGTAGATGGTCATGTTGATTGACATGTTGTATGTGGTTTGATCACGTGTGCATTTCCATAGTTGTGCGTTGTGCGATGGTGGCTTTGAGGTGTGTGGTGTGTTGATTTGCCACTTACCAATGAGTAATCCAGTTCCATTTGTGCCATCCTGAAAGCGCTGGTTGATGATGGACTGTCGGAAGTTGTAGGAATCCTGCACACTGCTGGGGTAGTTTGCGACGACATTGGTGAAGAGTCCCCTGTGGTCCACTATTGCCTGCACATTGATGGAATTTGTGTGCTTTCTGTTGCTGTAGTGGTGTGCAGTTTCTGCAGTAGGCACAAGTGGGACATGTGTGCAGTCTATTGCCCCTAAAATGGCCTGGAATCCAGCTATGGCGTAGAAGCCTTGCTTGGTCTCCTGCTGTTCCTGTGCAGTGTGGGGGAAGTGAAGGTACTGGAGTATGAAGCTGAGGATGGCATCCAGGACAGGTGTGATGAACTTTGATAGGGCTGGCTGTGAGACTCCTCCGACTCTGGCAGTTGTTGGAAGGTACCAGAGGCCAACAGGTGCACCATAGACAGCAGCTTTGTCTGCAGAGGGATGTTGATTCTCCGCTGTGTTGGGACCGCCAACCTGTGGGCGATGTGGGTCATGATGCGGATGATGGTTGCCCTTTTGAGCCTGTAGTGGGCAATGACTTCCTCCGGCGTTAAGTCTGTGAGACTTGTGCATTTTCGGTAGGTCCGCTGTCTTATTCTGTGCTGGCTCTGTGGTGGTCGGAGGGCGGGTCTGGACCCTGGGGGTGGTGGCGGTCCTGGGGGGTTGTGGCAGTTGCTGTTGTGGCCCTGTTAGGGTTCTGAGCTGCATGACGAGTAGCTCCATGGCGTCGTTTGTTCTTCGGCTGTGGCTGTGTGCGGGGCTCCGTTGCCTACTGCAGGTAGTCGTCCGGCTTCACACCTGCAGGAGGCAGGTGTTAAATACCTGCTGCCACCGCAGCTCATCGAGTGGTTTTGACGCGCATCGCGGATCTGGCAGTTCTTTGTGAAAATGGTGCTGTGGATTTTTCCTGAGTATTTGCACAAGGGGGAACGCCTACTCTGCATCTCATTAGGGTTAGTTTGTGGTGTCCACCGTGGAGATACATTTTGGGGCAGTAATAGCGGGAATACTGGCGATTTCTGCAGTTTGCACCAGCTTCTGAATGGGGTGTTAAATCTTGCTCCACTTTTGTTTTGTTAAGGTGGAGATGAATCAGGGATAAGTCCTTGTGAATATCCCCCATTGTTTCTTCTTTAAACTATTTTCAAACATATTTCACTTGATTATCACATGTTTGCTGCTTTATCACGATTTTTACTTGTGGCCTAATAATTAACCTGCTGACACCCCGGCCCTGTGTTTTGTGTCAGTGTGATACTTCGGCAGGGAAGTGTATTGCCATTCTCTAGGATGGTAAAGTATCCATCTCCTGTAGATTGGGGATGTTCGAGCAGGACGTGGTTATCACTCTACAGAATAAATGGTTCTGCGCAAGTACCATAGGTTGCGTCAACATGTCTTAAGATTTCAAATACTCTGCACTTAGACCATGATTATGATTGAGGCATTACATTGCGGATCCCGCACAATCTCCTGCTTGCACTGGGAGTCTTAATTGAAGTACAGTGCTAATTACCACAGTGTGCAGTTTTTCCTGGAGATTTTACCAGGTTAGACCATGAAGTATGTTCCTATACATGTGCAATTCATCGTGGCAACCATAATTCCTCTAGGAGGTATTTAAACATTAAGTAAATACTGCACCACATGGTGTAAGTTTCTATATGCTGCTGTAGCTACCTCACCCTTTCCCTCCCCACTCATAATCACTACCTTCAAGTTTGACAATCATTAAAAGAAAGATACTAAAAGTAGCTCACCATGGGGCATATTAACAAGGACATTATCTCAGCTTTTTTGGCTTTAAAAGCCAAATAAGCAGAGATAATGTTTTCTCCTTATTTACAAGTGGCCGCTAACATGCATTAGCACCCTTTTACCCAACGTCTCCCTTTGCATCTCTAATGAGATGCATGGTGGGTGTCACTGGACAGTACAATCTTGCAAATCTCGCTGATGTGCACATTGTGATATTTACAAGGCTGCCTCAGCATATAAGTAGACATTAGCTTTTGGAGAAAACCGCTGTTTTTGCCAAAAACTAACGTCTGCTAAAAATGCAAACTTAATTGTCCCTAACATTGGGGGTGGATTATGCTGATACGACCACAGGGTCGTATCAGCAAGGTTAACGCCGTTTTGCAGGAAACTGCTGGAAAACCAGCCATGTTCCCTGCAAATCGGCGATTTTCCCGCTATCTCTGAAATTTTTATCGCCCTGGAGAAACGCGTTGTTAATAACGCGCTACCAGGGCGATACATTCCAGAGTTAGACGGCAATAAATAACAAGCATTTACAATGCAATGGTCTCGGCATCACTAAAGGTAGAGCTATTGGCATTGCTTATGACTTTTTTTTTTTTTTAAATCTTCAATAAATGGCATTGTCATTTACATTGCCAATAGCTTCGCCTCGGTTCTGGGATTGGTGGGTGGCTGGTATTTTTGGCATTCTTTAGAGGTCGGTTATCTCGCAGAGTTGCCTGTACGTTTGGAGTAGACCAATGCATTTAGAGATAATTATAACTCCTTGTTTTGCAAAGCACTATATACCACACTTGTGCTGTTTTCTAAGCGCTGTAAATAACAGATGCTACTTTACGCAGTTTATGGTTTATACTTGATATTGGCTGGTCTTGGATAGACTATTTGATGCACCTGTGTGCGTGTTACGTGCACAGACGCACGTGCTGAAGCGCATAGCCATTTGTTTGGTGTACAGTTGCCCACTGCTTGCCGTCTCGTGGCTCTCGTGTTTTGAGGCACCCTGCCCATGCAATTAAAGAATTTTCTCAACAAAAGTGATTAAAAATAATTATGCGGAAAATGTGGCAAAAACCACATTCGCAATCAAACATGCGGTTTGGTCATAGGTTGCTAGGACCAGCACTTAGTGCCACCAGTATGTTTTCTAAACACTATAAATAACTGGTGTGCCAGTCTGTGCATGACTCTGCCCCAGCCCTGCCAACCTTCAATTAAACCTTGAGAATCCTCAAATGCCAGCTGCCCTCCGTCTCCGTGTTTCTTCAAGGACCGACTGGGGCCATGACCTCGCCACACAAATACCCATCCCAGCGTGACCCTTCCCTGCCCCCGTTTCTTAAGCCCAGCCTGGGCGTCTTATGTTCAGGGGGTCTGCTGGTCAGGGGTGTTAGCGGCACTTAACGCTCCCATAAATAGAAGCCGGTCACCCTGTGAAAGAACGCAAGGCCGCTCGCATGTGACAGTCGCACATGCCAAGACTCGGAGCGTCTGGGGGTTCAGGCGAGGATAGGCCGTGTGTCTGGGTAAACAAGCCTCACGAGAGAAGCAGGGGAAAGATGTGACATTTGGATACATTTGTGGAACCAGGTGATACCTGGTGAAATTTCGGAAGCGCCACTTGAACAAACTGTGTGATCTTGGGCAAGCCAGTTTCCTGATCTTCCCAAATCTAGAGCCCTTAAAATCTCCACAGTCTCAAATTCCTCTTCAGAAAATGCATATTTGTATTGAAAGAGAGCAGGGTCATGCCAGCCAGCTTTGTACAGTCGAACATAAACAACTGAAGCGTGGCTGTCAGATTCAAAGTACCAAACACGGCAGCCTGGGGTGGGGTTCAGTGCTTCTGCAGAGATCACTCTCTCCCCACCCCCCCTTCCCACAGAGAGGCCATTGAAAGCAGATCACAGCCTCCAAGAGACACTCTAAGACAGAAATAGATCTTCTCTCTTTACCCCCCCTCCCCCCCCCCCCCCCAGAGAGGACACTGAAAACAGATCAGACTGCGAGAGACCTTCTGAGACAAACACAGATCTGTCTCCCCCCCTCCCCCTCCCCACAGAGACGCAATTGAAAAGAGATCACAGCCTGCAAGAGACACTCCGAGACAGACATAGGTGTCTCTCTCTCCCCCCAAACCCCTCCCCACAGAGAGGCCATTGAAAACAGATCACAGCCTGCAAGAGACACTCTGAGACAGTCAGATCTATCTCTCTCTCTTTCTGTCTCTTCTCTCCTTCCAATCAGCGCGGGAGATTGTGGTTAGACAAAGGAATATTTCTGTGATTAGAAGTACTTTGCGTTAGAAGTTTTAGGTATTCGTCTTCCACTCTCTCTGCACCCCAAACACTACTGCACCCCGCTTTACATGAGATGGGGAGACTCCTCGATAACCCCGCACATATTGAACGCAACCGAGCTCGGGCCCGGCCTGAAGGACGCCCGGGCCTGCGTTCCCGTTTATCTAGGAGTTAACTCGAAACACATGTGCGCTCACATTTCTGAGCAAGGGAACATTTTCGAAATAACAAAATGTCAGAGCTCAGGCTCGCCCCTCGCAGGGACCAGGACACTGAGCTGCGCCTGACTAAAAGCAGACTTCAGGCTGGCGAGAAAGACCTGATCAGAGCCCCATGTGGAGGCGAGGCCGGGCCACATCAGCAACAGTCACTTCATTCTGACAACGGCACTTGTGGTACAAACATAACATTCATTTGTATGTTAATCTTGACAGAAGGGAAGGTTTGCATTACCCTGGACACGCACACGCACACAGGCACGTCCACACACGTAGGTCCGCTGTCTTATTCTGTGCTGGCTCTGTGGTGGTCGGAGGGCGGGTCTGGACCCTGGGGGTGGTGGCGGTCCTGGGGGGTTGTGGCAGTTGCTGTTGTGGCCCTGTTAGGGTTCTGAGCTGCATGACGAGTAGCTCCATGGCGTCGTTTGTTCTTCGGCTGTGGCTGTGTGCGGGGCTCCGTTGCCTACTGCAGGTAGTCGTCCGGCTTCACACCTGCAGGAGGCAGGTGTTAAATACCTGCTGCCACCGCAGCTCATCGAGTGGTTTTGACGCGCATCGCGGATCTGGCAGTTCTTTGTGAAAATGGTGCTGTGGATTTTTCCTGAGTATTTGCACAAGGGGGAACGCCTACTCTGCATCTCATTAGGGTTAGTTTGTGGTGTCCACCGTGGAGATACATTTTGGGGCAGTAATAGCGGGAATACTGGCGATTTCTGCAGTTTGCACCAGCTTCTGAATGGGGTGTTAAATCTTGCTCCACTTTTGTTTTGTTAAGGTGGAGATGAATCAGGGATAAGTCCTTGTGAATATCCCCCATTGTTTCTTCTTTAAACTATTTTCAAACATATTTCACTTGATTATCACATGTTTGCTGCTTTATCACGATTTTTACTTGTGGCCTAATAATTAACCTGCTGACACCCCGGCCCTGTGTTTTGTGTCAGTGTGATACTTCGGCAGGGAAGTGTATTGCCATTCTCTAGGATGGTAAAGTATCCATCTCCTGTAGATTGGGGATGTTCGAGCAGGACGTGGTTATCACTCTACAGAATAAATGGTTCTGCGCAAGTACCATAGGTTGCGTCAACATGTCTTAAGATTTCAAATACTCTGCACTTAGACCATGATTATGATTGAGGCATTACATTGCGGATCCCGCACAATCTCCTGCTTGCACTGGGAGTCTTAATTGAAGTACAGTGCTAATACCACAGTGTGCAGTTTTTCCTGGAGATTTTACCAGGTTAGACCATGAAGTATGTTCCTATACATGTGCAATTCATCGTGGCAACCATAATTCCTCTAGGAGGTATTTAAACATTAAGTAAATACTGCACCACATGGTGTAAGTTTCTATATGCTGCTGTAGCTACCTCACCCTTTCCCTCCCCACTCATAATCACTACCTTCAAGTTTGACAATCATTAAAAGAAAGATACTAAAAGTAGCTCACCATGGGGCATATTAACAAGGACATTATCTCAGCTTTTTTGGCTTTAAAAGCCAAATAAGCAGAGATAATGTTTTCTCCTTATTTACAAGTGGCCGCTAACATGCATTAGCACCCTTTTTACCCAACGTCTCCCTTTGCATCTCTAATGAGATGCATGGTGGGTGTCACTGGGCAGTACAATCTTGCAAATCTCGCTGATGTGCACATTGTGATATTTACAAGGCTGCCTCAGCATATAAGTAGACATTAGCTTTTGGAGAAAACCGCTGTTTTTGCCAAAAACTAACGTCTGCTAAAAATGCAAACTTAATTGTCCCTAACATTGGGGGTGGATTATGCTGATACGACCACAGGGTCGTATCAGCAAGGTTAACGCCGTTTTGCAGGAAACTGCTGGAAAACCAGCCATGTTCCCTGCAAATCGGCGATTTTCCCGCTATCTCTGAAATTTTTATCGCCCTGGAGAAACGCGTTGTTAATAACGCGCTACCAGGGCGATACATTCCAGAGTTAGACGGCAATAAATAACAAGGCATTTACAATGCAATGGTCTCGGCATCACTAAAGGTAGAGCTATTGGCAATGTAAATGACAATCCATTTATT